>NC_059426.1:8563152-8580449 GCF_021028975.2 Sphaerodactylus townsendi | reverse complement strand
ATTCATTCATTCATTCATTCATTCATTCATTCATTCATCTATTTATTTATTTATTAGATTTATAAGATTTAAAAGCCGTCTCACCCCCGAAGGGCTCGAGGTGGCTTACAATATGGCTGTTCTATTGAGACAGCAAATCAACAAATCATTACAAAAATACAACTTAGATCTATTAAAAACTTAAGCAACAAGTACAAAATAAATACAGGTTCAAACAACAAAAGTTGTAAAAACAGGCGCCCGATCGAAGGCCAACAGAGGGAGGGGGTAGGTAGGACCCAAGATGGAATCAGGGCCCAGCCAGGATGGAAAGCAGGCAGCCTCAGTCTCAGTGGGGGGACAATAGAACCGCGGCCAGCCCCCCCAAAGGGCCGGTGGAATAGCTCTGTCTTACAGGCCCTGCGGAACTCACCGAGGTCCCGCAGGGCCCGGACAGCTGGAGGTAGAGCATTCCACAATAACAGGTGAGATCCACATATATTGTTAAACTAACGACCTCCAACGGCCCACCACCTAAATGCAGCACCGGGGAAACAACCAACACCAGCCCGCCTCTCTCGCTTCCGGCACCAACCCCTAACTTCCCAGGAGATAAAGAGGCGCATAATGAGAAACTAAGTGCACGCCCAAGGTGAAATCCCTAAACAAGTTTGGGGGTGGGAGAGGAACGTTGCTGGCACTCTCTGTAAAACAGCAAAATCCCATTATTATTTTTTAAAAAATAGTTTATTTATAATTTTTGCAATAAACAAATAAACCGAGTTTAAACAGATCAACAAATCATAATATTGTGATCATTGAACGCTTCTTGATAGTTACTGTTGATCTGATCTTACATATTTTTCTAACTTAACCTAACATACTACAATTACAAACTTAGCAAAATCCCATTCTTGCCGGGTATACGCAATCGATGGGGGAGAGAGAGACGGTGTGCCAACAAGGAGCCAAACACCAATCCCGGGAAGATTTTGCACCCCTCCTCCTCAGAAAAAAGGGGGGTCTGAGCTGGTGGAACCCCCACCCTAAACTCACACCACCTGGTGTCCACTATGGCCCTCCATTGCAAGTCTTCACCACCCAGCTGGGCAAACTGATCCTGCAACACATCTTCCAAACAACAAAGAGAAAGGGCCTCCTTTGTGGGTAAACAGAAATGCGAGATGACCACTCTGACCCACCTGGACAACAAAGAGCCCCAAGGAAAACCCTCTGGCCCAGGAGATGATTCACCTCTGGCCTAAAAGACCATCCACCCAACACTCCGGTCTAAAAGATCATTCACCTTCAGAGATGAAATATGTCATCTAGAAATTCGCGGAGGTCTATTTGAAGCAGTTCTCCATGCCGCATTTAAAGAGAATGGATAGGAAGATTAATAAAACATTACGGTGTTTCTGATGGGCCTTTTTAGTGCTATTAACAGAGACTGAGATGTCAGCAATGAAACCATTCAGGTTCTTTGCAAAAAGGGATGTTTCATACGAAATGAATCCAGATGTAATTTAACTTTGGTGTGTTGGCGGGGGGGGGGGGGGGGGGGAGAGAAAACCCTGTTCATTTCTTCCTGCACGGGTTTTCTATAAGGCTGTGGGCTGTGTTAGAATGCCATTGGCTTGGCGTATTTTCATTCCAGACACTTACTTTGGCTCCAGATTTCCAGGAAATTAAAGAAAAAGTAAAATGCAAGAGCTGAGAGCCAAGGTAATTTATTACAGCCTCCCACAAAATGTCAGCGTGCCAAAGAGTATCATTGCTGTGGCAACGGGAATCAGCTTGGAATGGAGGGAAGGCCTGGCTCCGAAATAATAATGTACCCTGTATTTTTGGAATGAACCGATATAATTGGGGCTCCGGGCCTGCACTAGGTTAGGCACCTACAGCCCAGTGCTAGTGAGAATCACACCTTTCAAAGCAGGCTGACTTCAAAGGATCCAGAAGGGTGGGGCATTTTACCGGCCAATTTATGACTAGGATACCATGCAAAAATTTTCTATAGCTGGTACGTATATGTTTACTTTAGCTAGGATTGATATTATTCATTTTGATTTAATGACACTACTTTATGGTATTATTGCCGGTTATTGTTATTAGGTTTAACTAGGTCATCTTTTATCTTATGAGAAAAAATATACGCTGGGTCTATGTACCTTTTTTAATTGTACCTTTTTAATATATGAATAATTCCTGGTGTTGTTATGAATAGTCCTGCAGTAAGTCAATTTTTAAATATTACACACACACACACACACACACATTCCTGCATAATTTATTCATATTGAACATTCACACACACATCTATCTATTAAAGTCCAGAGTTGAGACTTATGTAGTTTTTGATGCACCGTGGAAGGCCATTTGGCCAAAATGTTTCGTCAGGCTGGGAAACTGGATTTGTTTGTCTATTTACACTATAATTGTTGGTAATGTCAACTATTAAGGACCCTGGGGTGCTGTGTGGTTTCCGGGCTGTATGGCCGTGTTCTAGCAGCATTCTCTCCTGACGTTTCGCCTGTGGCTGGCATCTTCAGAGGATCTGATGGTAGGAATGGAAAGCAAGTGGAGTATATATACTGTGAGGTCAAAAGGTGAAAAGGTGAGGCCATCTGAATAGAGAAAGTGTTGAAAAACTCTAGAATCAAGACAGTGACTGATCAGCTCCACACAAACACAGGACAACTATAGACTATAGCACTCAAAGGGAACAAAGACCAGGATACTTCTTTTCAGATCCATTCACCTATTGACCTTGCTAGCTTCATTGTTACTCCCATGCTACAGATTTCTCTGTGACTCACATGCCAGGCTACTCTATTCAGATGGCCTCACCTTTTCACCTCACAGTATATATACTCCACTTGCTTTCCATTCCTACCATCAGATCCTCTGAAGATGCCAGCCACAGATGCAGGCGAAACGTCAGGAGAGAATGCTGCTAGAACACGGCCATACAGCCCGGAAACCACGCAGCACCCTAGTTATTCTGGCCGTGAAAGCCTTCGACAATACTATTAAGGACCCTATTTGTGTTAGACAGACACACACGCACACACACACATATATATTCTAATTTTTATCATTTACATAATTTGAATTTGTTGGCTCTATGTATGAATTCATTCTTGACCTTTGGGGTTCTTAATTGTGTTTAGGTGGAATACCAAGGAAGCCCACGGTTGCTATGGAGAGGTAGACAATGTCTCTTGCCTTCAAAACCCAATTGGCTTCCTATACATCAGATGTGACATGACAGTGCTTTCCCCCACCACCACCATTTAGTGTTGTCCCATAACCTTACACGAATTCCATGGTGTGCCCAAAATGCTGCAATTCTATTCCATCATAATTGCCTTAACCTCATTTTCTCAGGCAGGTAGAACTGCAGGGGTGTTTAACCTGCAACTTGTCAGGTGTATCCTGAAAGTAAGAAATGGATGTTGTTGCTAATTGACTTAATTAACTACCCGTGTATCTATTGTCTCTGTAGCTTTTGGATTTGCTTGCCTAAATGTTGCTTATTTGCTCTGGGGATGAAACAATTGGTGAGTCTCTTTTGGGCTGGCTGGAAGACAGCTTCATCTCTTGGGTGCGTGAGCATTACAGAAAGATCCTAAACTGCTTCTCCTGTGTAACACCAGACCCAATATACTTTCTGATCTTAGCAATAAAACCAGTTCGCAGAAATATTCATTTTTTTTTGCTATTTCTGTACTCTTTCCCCCACTCTTTTCCTTGTACCTAGTATGTCACCATCTTGAAAAAAGTAAGAATACTAGCCGGTCAAATGGTAATATTAGACTTGGAAAGGTTACATTTAGAAGAAGAGGAGGAGGAGGAGGAGGAGGAGGAGGAGGAGGAGGAGGAGGAGTTTGGATTTATATCCCCCCCTTTCTCTCCTGCAGGAGACTCAAAGGGGCTTACAAGATTTGGGGGGAGGAACTCGGAAGGATGGGGTTTGGGAAAGGGAGGGGGCTCAGCAGGGTATAATGTCACAAAGTTGACCCTGCAGAAAAATGGATCTTGGTAGTTGGGAGGTTGATTGTAATACCAGGAGTTCTCCAGGAACCACCTAGAGCAGTGATGGCGAACCTATGGCACGGGTGCCACAGATGGCACTCGGAGCCCTCTCTATGGGCACTTGCACACAGAGTTTGTCATGTGGGGGGTGGAAAATCACCCACACACACACACACACACACACACACACCCTGGCCTGAGCCACTGAGCATGACATGTGCGCGCCGTGGTGAGCAGGAAGTATTCGGCTGGCAGGCCTGGTGCCTGTGCTCTGGGTGGCTGCTGCCTGAGGGGGGGGGGCACAGAGGAGGCAGAGATCCTAGAGAGGCACAGAGCGGTGCATGCGGGACTTGCTGGAGACTAGAGCAGGCTGGCCCCTGCTCAAACAGGTGGGGCGGAAGAAGAGGGAGCCAACCGGTTTTTTATAAACTAAAACCTCAGCATTCAGGTTAAATTGCCGGGTTGGCACTTTGCGATAAACAAGTGGGGGTTGGGTTGCAATTTGGGCACTCGGTCTCAAAAAGGTTCGCCATCACTGACCTAGAGATTGGCAACTCTACCCTCACTTTATCTCATTATTATATTTTAAAGTAATAGACTTTTTCTAGGGCACATCTATCAGGCATTACAGCTATGAGAGCCAGTGTGGTGTAGAGGTTACGGTATTGGACTAGGATCTGGTAGTGGCGTAGCTGCCAGGGGATGGGGCGGGGTGTCTTGCCCTGGGTGCATGCTGTGCATGGGTGGGGTGTGGGCAGGGCATGGGCATGGCAGGGGCGTTCTGGGGCATGGTGGGGGCAGGCATGGGTGTGGCAGGGGTGCAGAATGAATGCGCGCCCCAGGCACAGTTCCCCCTCGCTCTGCCCCTGGGATCTGGGAGTCTCCAGGTTCAAATCCCCACTCGGGCCAGACCGTCTTGTGAGGATAAAATGGATGAGCAGAGAAATAGAGGAGACTCCTTGGGTCCACCAAAGGGGATATAAATGTGGTCAATAAATAGAAGAAGAAGAGTTTGGATTTATATTCCCCCTTTTTCTCCTGCAGGAGACTCAAAGGGGCTGACAATCTCCTTGCCCTTCCCCCCTCACAACAAACACCCTGAGAGGTGGGTGGGGCTGAGAGAGCTCTGAGAAGCTGTGACTAGCCCAAGGTCACCCAACTGGCGTGTGTGGGAGTGTACAGGCTAATCTGAATTCCCCAGATAAGCCTCCACAGCTCAGGCGGCAGAGCTGGGAATCAAACCCGGTTCCTCCAGATTAGATACACGAGCTCTTAACCTCCTATGCCACTGCTGCTCCTCTAAATAAATAAAAATGATTCCCTCACCGGAACACAAATGAAGCTAAGTTGAATATCTTCTTCATTACCCATAATGAGTTAAATAATGCAAACAAACAAAACAGAATGAACTTCTAGCGGGAAATAGTCTACCTTTGATTTCATTAGGAAGCCCAATCAATAAATAATTTATTTCTCAAATTTCGAACACGTGTGATTTATAATTAACAAGGTGATGTTGATTTTTTTTTTAAAAAAAAAAGTCTATTTAGGGGAAAATAATCAATTTGGTTGGATGAATGCACCAGTTTATATTGATACACTATATTATTCCAACATGAACTCATCCAGGTCTTTGTTCTTTTTTATATTTTTCTTGCTCCAGGCACAGAAACTGATTTTCCAATACACTGAGGGCGAATTTCACACCGTTTTATTATTCCTCTGAATTTTATAAACAGACTTTAATAAACCACCTGGTTTTCAACACCAGGAGAGCGGCAATCCACGAGGAAATATCATATGGGAGAATCAGATGGGTTTTTTATGAGGAGAAAGCTCCACACATGTATCCTTACTCACCACTACTTCAGGGGCATGGAGACTTTTGAGATGGGGATCATCACTCAGGGTTATTTATTTATTCATTTATCTATTTATTTATTTAATATCCCACCTTTCCCCCAATGGGAGCTTACATCATTCTCCTCTCCTACATTTTCTCCTCTCAACAACAGTGTGAGGTAGGATAGGATGAGCAGAGACGTAGTAAGGGGGAACTGCGCCTGGGGCACATGTATGCCCTGTGTCCCTGCCATGCCCCCGCCTGCCCCACTCCAGAATGCCCCCAGAACGCCCCCTCCCCCCCAGTGGCGCACGCCCGGTGCAAGATGCCCCCTGGGTGCTACGCCACTGATACGAGGTATAGAGAATCGCAGCATGAAGTTGTGAAGCCTTAAAGCTTCAATTCATTCAACTCATTAAACAAACCAAAACAAGGGAAAATACATGTAATGGTGACCATGAGTCATTTTGAGGGGGTAAGTGTGGACATACATCGTGATAAAGCAGGGGAGGGTTGAAAATATTTTCCAAACTTTTAAAGTGATTTCTGCAGAAATGGCGTCTATCACGGCAAAATAAACTAGAGGTCCCGTGGCACCTTAAAGACAAACAGCACTTATTCCCGCTCCAGCTTTCATGAAAAATAATTCTCCAGAGGGGCATGTGAATTTTTTGCAGGTGACTTCCATTGTTACTGAATTCTTCTATGATCAGAAGTATTGGAAGTGTGTAACCCCCATGCTCAGAATGGGTTGACCCAGTAAGGGGTGGAGACTCAAAGCAGCAGAAGGCTGCAGAGCTCATGTAGTTTGGAGGAGACAAGGCTACCAGACTCGGACCTTGATTGGTATAAGCCCTCAACACCTTGTTAAGGTAACTGCAATGTTGTTGGGAACTACTGGGAAGGTAGTTGTTTAATTTTGCTATGTTGTAAATATTGGAGTTTATTGTTTCAGGGGTTTCTTTTTATGTTTGTAATGGGTGAGAGTTCTCCTGGAAACCTTCATCATGTTGAATCCTGTTCACCAAGCCCTTGGAGTCTTCAGGAGCCAACCCACTTGCAAAGAAGAATTGGACTTGGAAATATCAGAAGACTGTAAATATAAGGACTTGAAAATGCAACCTGAACAGGACCTGTGATGTTAAATGTTGATGTTATATGTTATATGTTAAGAAAGTAAACCATGTTGTTTTAAAAATTTGTTGTTTCAAACTCATTCCAAGTTCTGCCGCACAGAACTCACAAGCTGAGGTTACAAGTGCTGGCCCAAAATGTGTCCCTTTCATCATCTGTGGTAGGACGGAGCTCCATGTGTGCAAGAGAACATTGAATCCCATTTGTTATTTATAGTCTCTACATGCCCCTGTTCACTATGAGCAATCCCTTGTGGCATATTTCTGGTTACTGTCTCTCCTGAGGAAATCTCATTGATACTGTGAAATGATCCATGTTCTCCAGGATTTGACTTCCTGACCAGGCTCTCTAAAAGGGAGAACTCCAGGTAAAGTGTGAGGTAAGGTGTACCTGGTCTCTGGTGCACCTGTGAGAAAGGAAACAAGACTTCCTGTAATTAAATAGGGGTATCACCTAGAGGGATGGGGACATATGCATGCATCTAAATGCATCTTGGATATTTTCTGTACTAATGTTTGCAGTGCAGAACAGACTATAGGAAGGGACTGTGGATCACTGAATGAGCCTCTGCTTTGGAGGAGGAGGAGGAGGAGGAGGAGGAGGAGGAGGAGAAGCAGAAGCAGAAGCAGAAGGAGAAGGAGAAGGAGGAGAAGGAGGAGGAGGAGGAGGAGGAGGAGGAGGAGGAGAAGGAGAAGGAGAAGGAGAAGAAGAAGAAGAAGAAGAAGAAGGAGAAGAAGAAGAAGAAGAAGAAGAAGAAGAAGAAGAAGAAGAAGAAGAAGAAGAAGAAGAAGAAGAAGAAGAAGAAGAAGAAGAAGAAGAAGAAGAAGAAGAAGAAGAAGAAGAAGAAGTCTGGATCGACATCCTGCCTTTCTCTACCTTAACGAATCTCAAAGCAGCTTACCAAATCTTTTCCCTTCCTCTCCCCACAACAGACACCTTGTGAGGTAGGTAGGGTTGAGAGAGCTTGGAGAGAACTGTGACTGTGCCAAGGTCAGCCAGCATGCATCCTGTGTAGGGGTGTGGAAACAAATCCTCTTCACCAGATAAAATTCTGCCACTAGGTGGGGAATCAAACTGGGTTCTCCAAATAGGAATCCAGGGCTCTTAACCATTCCCCAGCATCTCCATTTGAAAGAACTGGGCAGAAATATGAAACACCTGTAACCTGAGACCCTGAATTGCAGCTGCTGGTCTGAGCAGGGAATACTGGCCTCTGTGCGCTAGATTCAGTATAAGACAGCCTCATGTGTTCATTTGTCAGTAGTATTTAGTTTCTGTTTGAAAACACTGGTTGCCTCTTCAGTCTAGTGTAAAAAAAAGGTCAAAGAAACTTCTGCTTTCCATCATCCTTGTAAGGCTGAACACACTCAGGCCCCTTCCGGACACACGAGACAACTCAGGTTCGACTTGTGTTGGCGGAATCGTACCTCAACTCGAGTCCTCCCGTTCCTCCGCACAGTAGCCGACTCGTGTCTCCGGAGCCGAGCTCAGAGGGCGGGACCACCTCCCTGCACTGCGTTCTGATTGGTTGCTGAGTCCCCCGTTCTGCGCATGCCCAAAGCTTTTCGCACCGCCACAAGTCTCCCCTTCTGCGCATGGGCGAAATACTTAGCTGTGATTGGCTACATGGCAGAGTCGAGTCGATGGAGATTCCGCACTCCGTCGGCTTCGGCTCGAGTGCAACCCAAGTCCACCAGTCGACTCAACTCCCCAGTAGAGTTCAGTAATTCAACGGCGAGAGGGGGGTGAGTCGAGTCAGACACGAGTCCGATGCTACGTCTGTGCGGAGGACTCGGGTCGGACTCAAGTCAATCTAAGGTCGACTCCTACAATGCGGAAGGGCCCTCAGACAAAGTTAACTTGAACAGGAAAACTTTAATGATTTGTGTCGCCTCAACTAAAGGTTGCCAGAACTGAGGATCTCCCCTTCAGTTCCAGTATTTAAAGCATGATTGAATGCTCGTACCACCCAATCACTGTAGTTCCTTCTCCCGCCCTGGAATCTCATTCGCGGAAGGTTCCCGCTCCCACTGCATCGCGGTGGGGACTATTGCATGTTGGGCCTTGTAGCTGTGACAATCCTTGCTTTAAAAAAAATAGATGTAGGACCGTGGGGGCGAACCTTTGGCACTCCAGATGTTATGGACTACAATTCCCATCAGCCCCTGCCAGCATGGCCAATTGGCCACCACTGATGTAGGATATTATCCACTGATGTAGGATATTATCCAACCAGCTGAAACTGGTGGTCACTGAACAATTTACAAGCCTTCATCATATTTGATTAACAACCGCGCAGATGTATCTACATCTAGCAGAAGGCACCAGCAATAATAAAATAATAATAATCCTGGCTCGTGCTTAACAAAATAGGACTTAAATCTTTTCAGCCTAGCTGGTGGAAAGCTTTTCATACTTTGATAAACCACCCCATTTAGAGGTTAAATAGGTACTTGTAACTCCACTTGAATGAATGAGATGTAACAGCCATTTCTCCCTTCCTTCGGGTATATAACAAGCATGGCACGGGTTCAGTTCTCTCGAAATAAATGAAATGATACGATCCATATAATATAATTTGAGAAGTGTAAAACTCACTGGTCGGTCTGCTAATGCAAAGAGCGGGGGAAAGAAAAGCACTTGCGAAAATGAGACCAGAGGCCGAACGGAATCTCTCTAATTCCCCTTGAAGAAAGACCATTCTAATTAAAAAGAGGTGCCAGTAAAAAATGGGAGAAAAAAATTGAAAAGGGTATTATCAATAAAACGGGCTAATTCATGTGTACCTGAACAGCGTAATGCAGTCTTATTGCCTCGCAGTGTAATTTCCTTGTGGGTTTTGTGTCATCTGAAGTCTCTTCTAATAGCCTTGAATATCACTTTTACGGTTTGCTAAGAAAAGAGCATTGTCTTGGTGACATATATTAACTCAAGGTAGCATGCATTCAAGTTAAAAGGTTCAGAGGGTTTCCTAGAGTACCAGCAAGATGTGGTCCTCTGTGTGTTATTGAAGGCTACTCTTCCCATCTGGTATTCCTACCTAAAACTGAGCCACACTGGTGTAGTGTGGTGTAGTGTTTAAGAGTGGTGGACTCTAATCTGGAGAACTGGGGTTGATTCCCCACTCCTCCACATGAGTAGCAGAATCTAATCTGGTGAACCAGGTTTGTTTCCCCACTCTTCCATATGAAGCCTGCTGGGTGTCCTTAGGATTGTCACAGTTCTCTCTGGACTCTCTCAGCTCCATCTATCTCACAAGGGGTCTGTTGTGGAGAGAGGAAGGGAAAGGATTTTGTATGCTATCTTGAGACTCCTTACAGGAAACAAAGGCAGGGGAAATCCAAACTCTTCTACTCTTCTTCTTATCCATTTGCATGATCTGTCTTTTATTGACATCAGTCTGTTTTTTTGGGCTGATCTAGTCATGGTCTTGGTTATCCACAGGGATATAAAAAAGAAAAACAATAAAGATTTCTTACTGGTGCTGTCTCTTTGGGGGGATTGAAGCAGCTATTGGAAGGTTTGGGAAGACACTCCTTGCATCTGAACATCTACCAACTGAAATCTGAAATCTTGCAGAACCTCCAACTCTTAGCAGGCCATTGTACCAGAAGAAGAAAAAAAGATCAACAGAAGGCAAAGTTTACCAGAAAATAAAATGATGCTACGGAAAGTTCAAGTTAAACTACTAAGGTTGATTCCCCACTGGCAGAGTCGACCTAGGTTCAACCTAGGTTCAACGTAGGTATTCCCCACAGCTGCTGAGTTCGACGCGGTTCTGTCCCAACTTCTCCCCCTCTAACTGTCAAATTTCTGACTCCGCTAGGGAGGTACAACTTTTTCAGCGAACCTAGGTAGAACTCAGGTCGAAGCCGGTAAAGTGGGGAATCATCGAGGAACTGTTCCCTCCGGTCAGCCAATCACAGTTCAGTATTTTGGACATGCACAGAATGGGAGACTTGCGGCGGGGAAAAGCGCGCCTTTTAAAAAGAAAATCCTTCTTGTATATGAAGCGATGGCCATACATATAAACAGCACACGTTAACACACTGCTTTGTGACTATATTGCCGTTATGTAAAAAACAAAAAAGGGACTCACGATCACATTCCCATGGTAACACAACAGCCAATCAGGAACAAAGAGCAGAAGATGCACAGAGGTGATCCCCCCTCTGAGCTCAGCTCCGGTTGGGCGAACTTGGCTGCTGTGGGGAGTAACAATGGAGTCAACCTAGGTCAGTACTTTTCAGGGACCCAGGTCGAACCTAGGTTGATTCTCAAGTGCGGAATCAACCTAAGAGATTCTAAGAGATTTTAATGGTGTAGTGGTTAAGAGCGGTAGACTGTAATCTGGTGAGCTGGGTTTGTTCCTACACATGAAGCCTTCTGGGTGACCTTGGGCTAGTCACAGTTTGTTCAGAACTCTCAGCCATACCTGCCTCACAAGGTGTCTGATCCAGCAGTGCTCTTCTTCTGTTCTTAAATGTTGCTGCTGGGGAGAAAAAGACCATGAAGGATGACCTGGGGGTGGTATCTGTAGCAGGAAGGATAAATGGATAGAAACTGCCAATTTACCTCTTGGATGAACTCAATGCCTTTTCATGCAAGCATCAGCAAATGGATCAAAAATATTTATAGTATTTTTTTCCAGACTCAGTTTTCCAAAGCACTAAAAACCTCTTCAGCCCCAATTCTGTGAATCTTAAAACGAAATGAGTGTCAAATTTACCTCTAAATAGGAGTGAGATGGCTTTATCTGGCGTTGTTCTTTTACCATGCTGGAAATTTACTTGACACTGAGTCAGGGCCGGAGCAAGGGGGAACTACAACCGGGGCACGTGTGCACCCTGCACCCCTGCAACGCCACACCACCCGTGCAGTGCGTTGCCGGTGCGTGCGTGCACCTCACCCCCCCTTAGGCGGCTATGCCACCGCGCAGAGTTCAATTTCTTCTTTTGACTCTGGTTTTCTTGGGGGGGGGGGTGGGAGGGTGAATCCTGAAATTTATCCTGGGAATCTGTGTAGTAATGCGGTTTGCAACAGTTTTCCTTGAGTCACTCCCATCTTCCCATCCCAACCCCACCCCTTCTTTTGCGCAGTCATCTATGATTGATAGAAACACCACCAAAGCGTCCCTCTTGATGTGATACATCAATGTGTTAGAGCCACAAATGCCAGGACCTTTTGTTCTATGTGCACTGTTTCCCCCTGTCTAGCCTAATCAATCTATTAGAGTGACTGTGTGTAAACCCGATAATCAGTTCCCATTTCCATGGAGAGCTTTACACAGTACATTAGAACGCGGAATATGGGACAAGCCAGTTGGATCAGACCAGAGTCCATCTAGTCCAGCTCTCTGCTGCTCGCAGTGGCCCACCAGGTGCCTTTGGGGAGCTCACATGCAGGAGGTGAAAGCAATGGCCTTATGCGGCTGTTGCTCCCGAGCACCTGGACTGTTAAGGCATTTGCAATCTCAGATCAAAGAGGATCAAGATTGGTAGCCATAAAATGGAAACTTCTCCTCCATAAATCTGTCCAAGCCCCTTTTAAAGCTATCCAGGTTAGTGGCCATCACCACCTCCTGTGGCAGCATATTCCAAACACACATGTTTTGAGGGCATGAGCGCAGCCAAGGGGGGGGGGGGGAGGTTCGAGGAAGTCTTTGCAGAAAGGGCCATAATTTCACATTGTAAAAAGTGTCGCTGAGAGAAAGCGCCAACCAGCTTATAGCAACCCTGGAAGGTTTTCGGAAGGCAAGAGACAAAACAGAGGTGGTTTGCCAATGTGTTGACCCTGCATGGCCAAAATTGTAGATCTTTGCTGGTGTTACTTTCAGGGGTTCAGTTAAGAGACACCAGAGTGCAAAATCCAGAGATAATTGATTTAGTCTTGAGACAAATGAAGAAAGTCACGAAAGGAACTCCTGCTCTAAAAAAACTTTGAGTGCCAAACAAGACTGACCAAGAGAACAAAGCAGCTGGTATAAGCAATGAGTCCTGAGCTCTGCATTCTGCACAGCCAGGTGGAAGATGCCTTACCCGGGTGGCTTAGGAGGGAAAAGGTGAACTTCAAAACATTTTTTTAAAGGCGTCTTGAGCAAAATAAAGGCATCCTAAAAGTGTCTTGGGGAAAAGACTGTGTGGAGTGCCTTCTCAGGACGCCTTTTTTGTGTTCTCGGAATGTCTTATTTCAGCTGTGCAGAAATGACCAAAGGAAACCCACCTCCTGAACACCTCGTGCCTTGGCTTCGCCACAGGATTTTAATACAAAGTCAGTTGTGACTTGAGGGGCACTTTCACCCATAATGAGCTGTAAGGACATCCTGAGTTGGTCTGATTTCTCCTGAAATGTCTCACATGGGAGTAGGCTGCAAACCACAGTCTAGAGTCAAAATACCTGCACCACCAGCTGAAACCAGTCTTGAAGTGAAGGAGAACTTTCCTGAAGTAAAGTTCAATGGACAAATTGTTCCAGGATAGAGCTCTGAGGTAAGTGGCATCCTTAATTGTATTTGCAAATGGTTTAGCTTCTCTGTGTACCTTAAGGTATGGTGACCAGACGCCCTCTTCCGCTTTTGACAGGGACAGTCCCACCTTTAAAACAATTTTGTCCCTTAGCGCGTCCCACGCGGTTTTTTTTGAACCATCCCGATTTTTTGGAAGGCTGTCGCGACTGCCTTCTGGGGTACGTCCCAGAAGGCAGTGCGGCAGCCTCAATGGCACGTGCCCGCCCGCCTGGAGTTGTCCGGTTTACAAAGGTGACAATCTGGTCGCAACCTTTAACTTCTAAGGATATAGAACAAAGAGCTCTACCGCGAATCCTTCATAACTCACCAATTCCAATGCCACCACATGGAAGACTGAGGGGCCACCCCAAAGCATGCTTCTTGAGATACACAGCCCCATGGTCGTCTCTCACTAGATTTTTTTTTTTCAGTCATTAACCTGGAATATTCCACTCAGAAATACAGGACGTTCTGCAGGAAAGGTGAAAGCCGCATTGGCGCGATGAGCATAAAAACTTTAATGGCACCCATTATGTATAGTTAAGTGAAGCAATTTGAGAACCATGGAGATGAAAGGTGTCGGGGAAAGTATCCAGGTGAAATGATATTATCTCAAGATTTCTTTTACATTTTTTAATATTACTTCTGACTTCCTTCTGCCTCAAAGGGATCCCAGACCACTTTATGAACTCCCCTTTGTTCATGGGCAATGATGAACTCGAGTGTTCTCTGCCTGCAAGCACACAAGAAAGATGACAGGTCACGCATCTGGCCTCAATTTGCATTTTGCCATGGAGAGCAAAATTGGTCTCACAGTATAGAGTAAAAAGGCCACTCAACTTCACGCAGATTCAGTGGAGATGAAGCAGTTTTTCATTGGATAACCCCCTATGCCACTGGGGAGGGATGGCTGAAAAATTTGTTTGCTTGTTCTTTTTAGTCTGCACAAAATTCATAGATCCTTCAGACCTAGGCCCCTTCCGCTGCATCTAAGAAAATAATGCATTTTCAAAAAACTTTCTTCAACTGTTTTGGTAAGTGGATTTTGCCATTCCTCGCACAGCTTCAAAAGAGCAATGAAAGCAGTTTGAAAGTGCATTATCTCTTGCCATGTGCGGGATGAGCCCTAGTTTGTTTTTTTTTCAACACTGACTTACTTATGCCCTCCATATTCCAAATTGAACCGCCTCTTTGAACAACGAGGATCCCAGGCAGTTGAAAATGGTGGCCAAGTTCCTGCTTTCGAGCATATTGTGAAATAAGTCTCTTGGCTCTCCTCCTTTATTCACTTATTTTCTTTGAAGTTTGTACTGGTATGAACTACGAGCAGTTGTTTTACCCGCGTTAAACTCTGTGATCATGCTGCACTGCAATAAGTTTTATCTGTATTTTCTCTTGATGCCTAATCCCAAGGTTTTTGAATTGAACTGAATTGAATTGTTTGCTTGTTTATGGCACACACTTGCCCACCCTTCTGTACAAATGTATGAGGATGTGTTCCGGTCATCCCTCTTCGTGGCACTGAGCTACCAGCCTCTAAGTGGGACATGAGGATAGCCTATGAAATTATAGCTCATTTCTATTCTACAGAGATCAGTCCCCTTGGAGACCATGACTTCACTTTGTGGGTGGACTCCATGACATTGTGCCTTACTGGGGTCCTTGTCCTCCCCAGCCTCCACCCCCACAACTCCAGGAGTTTCCCAACCTCAATCTGACTACCTTACCTCCAGTGGTGGGATCCAAAAATTTTAGTAACAGGTTCCCATGGTGGTGGGATTCAAACTGCGGCGTAGCGCCAATGGGGCGTGGCGGGGCACAACGGGGGCATGGCCAGGCATTCCGGGGTTGGGGCATTCCTGTGGCAAGGACGCAGCCGCTGCGCCGGTCCTTGGGCGGGAAACGAATGCACGCGGGTGCAGGCTTCCACTCACGCCGGTGCACCTCCTGCTAGACTGCTTCAAGTTCTGCGCGTTACTGCTGAGAGGAGGGGCGTAACTAAGGCAAAAATCATGTGACAAAATCACCAATTAGTAACCCCCTCTCGGCACACACAAATAATGAGTAACCTACTCTTGGGAACCTGTGAGAACCTGCTGGATCCCACCTCTGCTTACCTCCCAATGCAGGGATGACCTGCAACTCCAGCCACTTATTCTGGCTGAAAGCGTCCCAGTGAGTCACGAGGTGAGTAAGCATTTGAACCAGGGTTTTAATTGACCCAGTACAAGATTCCTTTTAGGCAAAGCAGTAGAGAGGCCAGCCCTTCTCATACTGTCGGCAAAGTGATGGGAAATGGGGTTTAATTTATACTTATACTTTGAAGAGCCCCGACCTGGATGACTTGGACTAGCCTAATCTTATCAGGTCTTGGAAGCTAAGCAGGGTCGGCCCTGGTTAATACTGGGGTGGGAGACCACCAAGGAAGTTCAGAGTTGCTACACAGAGGCAGGCGATGGCAAACCATCTCTGTTTATCTCTTGCATTAAAAACCCAGTGAGGGGATCACTGAAAATCAGCTGCAATTCAGCACTTCCAATTCCCAACCAAAACTAGTTGGATTCCATTGTAGCAAAATGGCTTCCATATCAATTTGAATGAGGGCTTTATTTTAAATGGAAAGAGATAACTCGGGGGCAGTGCCCAATCACAAAATTATGGAGAACTGCTTACAGAAAGTGTCTTTGGATCAAATTCTTACTGCTCATTGATAACAGGACACCCTAAAAGGGGGTTGAGTTTTATCACCATCTGTTTACATTATTTACATTTTTTAAAAAGGTCTTGTTAGCATTAGCAGGGTGTGTTTTAAACTGTGTGTTTAATTAGATTATAACTAGATCACAATAATATGTTATAATTAGATTATAATAATATGTTATAATAATATTTTATTTATTATTTATTTATTATTTTATTTAATATACTGCCCTATCCTCAAAGGGCTCAGGGTGGTGAACAATAAAATATCATATATAAAAACATACATATAAGTTAAAAACAGTTACAATCTAAAACAATGTCCCACAAAACCCATATGCAACCCTCCCAGGAGCAAAATAGTGGGTCCCGATGTTGGTGGGGACCCCTGTAGAGCAGGGGGGGCGGGGGCAGGGGCATCCTCAGCGGCTGGTCTCTCCGAAGGCCCGGTGGAACAACTTGGTCTTACAGGCCCTGTGGAACTCTCCAAGGTCCCGCAGGGCCCGGACAGCAGGTGGTAGAGTGCTCCACCAGGCAGAGGCCAGATCCGTAAAGGCCCTAGCCCGAGTGAAGGCCAGCTGCATCATTGAGGGGCCAGGGATCTCCAGTAAATTGGCCTCTGCTGAACGCAGAGGTTGACCCGGGACGTATGGGGTAATGCGGTCCCGAAGGTATAAGGGTCCCAGGCCGCGAAAGGCCTTAAAGGTCAATACTCACACCGGGGAATTCAACCGGTAACCAATGCAGGCGGCGCAACACAGGGTAAATATGTTCGCGAAAGGCGCCCCCTGTGAGCAGCCGGGCCGCCGCATGTTGGACCAGTTTCAGTTTCCGGATCAAACGCAAGGGAAGGTCCGCGTAGAGCGAGTTACAATAGTCTAACCTGGCGGTGACCGTTGCATGGATCACAGTGGCTAGATCAGCTTTGGAGAGGAAGGGAGCCAGCCATCGGGCCTGTCGGAGATGGAAAAATGCAACCGGGGTTATGTGGGCCAATATGTTTTTTTTATTCTGATGCTCGCCACCCTGAGCCTTTGGGGGAGGGCGGCCTATGAATGAATGAATGAATGAATGAATGAATGAATGAATGAATGAATG
>NC_059426.1:8545766-8563052 GCF_021028975.2 Sphaerodactylus townsendi | reverse complement strand
CATTCATTCATTCATTCATTCATTCATTCATTCATTCATTCATTCATAGGCCGCCCTCCCCCAAAGGCTCAGGGTGGCGAGCATCAGAATAAAAAAAACATATTGGCCCACATAACCCGGGTTGCATTTTTCCATCTCCGACAGGCCCGATGGCTGGCTCCCTTCCTCTCCAAAGCTGATCTAGCCACTGTGATCCATGCAACGGTCACCGCCAGGTTAGACTATTGTAACTCGCTCTACGCGGACCTTCCCTTGCGTTTGATCCGGAAACTGAAACTGGTCCAACATGCGGCAGCCCGGCTGCTCACAGGGGGCGCCTTCTGAGAACATATTTACCCTGTGTTGCGCCGCCTGCATTGGTTACCGGTTGAATTCCCCGGTGTGAGTATTGACCTTTAAGGCCTTTCGCGGCCTGGGACCCTTATACCTTCGGGACCGCATTACCCCATACATCCTGGGTCGACCTCTGTGTTCAGCAGAGGCCAATTTACTGGAGATGCCTGGCCCCTCAATGATGCGGCTGGCCTCCGCTCGGGCCAGGGCCTTTATGGCTCTGGCCCCTGCCTGGTGGAACACTCTACCACCTGCTGTCCGGGCCCTGCGGGACCTTGGAGAGTTCCGCAGGGCCTGTAAGACCGAGTTGTTCCACCGGGCCTTTGGAGAGACCAGCCGCTGAGGATGCCCCCGCCCCCGCCCCCTGCTCTACAGGGGTCCCCACCAACATTGGGACCCACTATTTTGCTCCTGGGAGGGTTGCATATGGGTTTTGTGGGACATTGTTTTAGATTGTAACTGTTTTTAACTTATATGTATGTTTATATATATGATATTTTATTGTTCACCACCCTGAGCCCTTTGAGGATAGGGCAGTATATTAAATAAAATAATAAATAAATAATAAATAAAATATTATTATAACATATTATTATAATCTAATTATAACATATTATTGTGATCTAGTTATAATCTAATTAAACACACAGTTTAAAACACACCCTGCTAATGCTAACAAGACCTTTTTAAAAAATGTAAATAATGTAAACAGATGGTGATAAAACTCAACCCCCTTTTAGGGTGTCCTGTTATCAATGAGCAGTAAGAATTTGATCCAAAGACACTTTCTGTAAGCAGTTCTCCATAATTTTGTGATTGGGCACTGCCCCCGAGTTATCTCTTTCCATTTAAAATAAAGCCCTCATTCAAATTGATATGGAAGCCATTTTGCTACAATGGAATCCAACTAGTTTTGGTTGGGAATTGGAAGTGCTGAATTGCAGCTGATTTTCAGTGATCCCCTCACTGGGTTTTTAATGCAAGAGATAAACAGAGATGGTTTGCCATCGCCTGCCTCTGTGTAGCAACTCTGAACTTCCTTGGTGGTCTCCCACCCCAGTATTAACCAGGGCCGACCCTGCTTAGCTTCCAAGACCTGATAAGATTAGGCTAGTCCAAGTCATCCAGGTCGGGGCTCTTCAAAGTATAAGTATAAATTAAACCCCATTTCCCATCACTTTGCCGACAGTATGAGAAGGGCTGGCCTCTCTACTGCTTTGCCTAAAAGGAATCTTGTACTGGGTCAATTAAAACCCTGGTTCAAATGCTTACTCACCTCGTGACTCACTGGGACGCTTTCAGCCAGAATAAGTGGCTGGAGTTGCAGGTCATCCCTGCATTGGGAGGTAAGCAGAGGTGGGATCCAGCAGGTTCTCACAGGTTCCCAAGAGTAGGTTACTCATTATTTGTGTGTGCCGAGAGGGGGTTACTAATTGGTGATTTTGCCACATGATTTTTGCCTTAGTTACGCCCCTCCTCTCAGCAGTAACGCGCAAAAGTTGAAGCAGTCTAGCAGGAGGTGCACCGGCGTGCGTGGCAGCCTGCGCCTGCGTGCATTCGTTTCCCGCCCAAGGACCGGCGCAGCGGCTGCGTCCTTGCCCAGGAATGCCCCGCCCCCAGAATGCCCGGCCACGCCCCCGGTGTGCCCCGCCCAGCCCCATTGGCACTATGCCACAGTTTGGATCCCACCACCATGGGTACCTGTTACTAAAATTTTTGGATCCCACCACTGGAGGTAAGGTAGTCAGATTGAGGTTGGGAAACTCTTGGAGTTGTGGGGGTGGAGGCTGGGGAGGACAAGGACCTCAGTGGGGCACAATGTCATGGAGTCCACCCACAAAGTAGTCATGGTCTCCAAGGGGACTGATCTCTGTAGAATAGAAATGAGCTATAATTTCAGGCTATCCTCATGTCCCACTTAGAGGCTGGTAGCTCAGTGCCAATGAAGAGGGATGAATGGAACACATCCTCATACATTTGGAAGAAGGGTGGGCAAGTGTGCCATAAACAAGCAAACAATTCAATTCAGTTCAATTCAAAAACCTTGATTAGGCATCAAGAGAAAATACAGATAAAACTGTGCAGTAGCATGATCCAGAGTTTAACGGGGTAAAACAACTGCTCGTAGTTCATACAGTACAAACTTCAAGAAAATAAGTGAATAAAAGGAGAGCCAGAGACTTATTTCACAATATCGAGCAGGAACTTGGCCACCATTTTCAACTGCCTGGGATCCTCGTTGTTCAAGAGGCGGTTCAATTTGGAATATGGAGGGCATAAGTAAGTCAGTGTTGAAAAAAACAAACTAGGGCTCATCCCGCACATGCAGAATAATGCACTTTCAAACTGCTTTCATTGCTCTTTGAAGCTGTGCGGAATGGCAAAATCCACTTGCAAACAGTTGAGAAAGTTTTTTGAAAATGCATTATTTTGCGTGTGCGGAAGGGGCCTAGGTCTGAGATCTATGAATTTTTGTGCAGACTAAAAGAACAAGCAAACAAATTTTCACATCCCTCCCCAGTGGCATAGGGGTTATCCAATGAAAAACTGCTTCATTCCACTGAATCTGCGTAGTTGAGGCCTACTCATACTGTGAGACCAATTTTGCTCTCCATGGCAAGTAAATTGAGGCCAGATCGTGACCTGTCATCTTTCTTGTGCTTGCAGGCAGAGAACACTCGAGTTCATCATTGCCCATGAACAAAGGGGAGTTCATAAAGTGGTCTGGGATCCTTTGAGGCAGAAGGAAGTCAAGTAATATTAAAAATGTAAGAAATCTTGAGATAATATCATTTCACCTGATACTTCCCTGACACCTTTCATCTCCATGGTTCTCAAATTGCTTCATAACTATACATAATGGGTGCCATTAAAGTTTTTATGCTCTGCGCAATGCGGCTTTCACCTTTCCTGCAGAACGTCCTGTATTTCTGAGTGGAATATTCAGGTTAATGACTGAAAAAAAAAAATCTAGTGAGAGACGACTGGGGCTGTGTATCTCAAGAAGCATGCTTTGGGGTGGCCCCTCAGTCTTCCATGTGGTGGCATTGGAATTGGTGAGTTATGAAGGATTGCGGCCAGAGCTCTTGTTCTATATCCTTAAGTTAAGGTGACCAGATTGTCACCTTTGTAAACCGGGACCCAGGCGGGCGGGCACGTGCCCGGGAGGCTGCCGCACTGCCTTCTGGGACGTGCCCCAGAAGGCAGTGCGGCAGCCTTCCAAAAATCGGGATGGTTCAAAAAACCCGTGGGACGCAGGACAAATTGTTTTAAGGTGGGACTGTCCCGTCAAAAGCGGGACGTCTGGTCACCATACCTTAAGTACACAGAGAAGCTAAACCATTTGCAAATACAATTAAGGATGCCAATTACCTCAGAGCTCTATCCTGGAACAATTTGTCCATTGAACTTACCAGGAAAGTTCTCCTTCACTTCAAGACTGGTTTCAGCTGGTGGTGCAGGTACTTGACCCTAGACTGTGGCTTGCAGCCTACTCCCATGTGAGACATTTCAGGAGAAATCAGACCAACTCAGGATGTCCTTACAGCTCATTGGTGGGTGAAAGTGCCCTCAAGTCACAACTGACTTGTGGCGAAACTTGTGGCGTTTTCAAGGCACGAGGTGTTCAGAGGTGGGTTTCCTTTGGTCATTTCTGCACAGCTGAAATAAGACATTCCGAGAACACAAAAAAGGTGTCCTGAGAAGGCACTCCACACAGTCTTTTCCCCAAGACATCTTTAGGATGCCTTATTTTTGCTCAAGACGTCTTTAAAAAAATGTTTTGAAGTTCACCTTTTCCTCCTAAGCCACCTGCAAGGCATCTTCCACCTGGCTGTGCAGAATGCAGAGCTCAGGACCCGTCGTTTGTTTCCCGCCCAGCTGCTTTGTTCTCTGGTCAGTCTTGTTTGGCACTCAAAGCTTTTAGAGCAGGAGTTCCTTTGTGACTCTCTTCATTTGTCTCAAGACTAATCAATTATCTCTGGATTTTGCACTCTGGTGTCTCTTAACTGAACCCTGAAAGTAACACCAGCAAAGATCTACAATTTTGGCCATGCAGGGTCAACACATTGGCAAACCACCTCTGTTTGTCTCTTGCCTTGAAAACCTTCCAGGGTTGCTATAAGTTGGTTATGCTTTCATGACACTTTTTACAATGTGAAATTATGGCCCTTTCTGCAAAGATCTCCGTAACCCTCCCCCCCCCTTTTTGGCTGCGCTCATGCCCTCAAAACATGTGTGTTTGGAATATGCTGCCACAGGAGGTGGTGATGGCCACTAACCTGGATAGCTTTAAAAGGGGCTTGGACAGATTTATGGAGGAGAAGTCGATTTATGGCTACCAATCTTGATCCTCTTTGATCTGAGATTGCAAATGCCTTAACAGTCCAGGTGCTCGGGAGCAACAGCCGCAGAAGGCCATTGCTTTCACCTCCTGCATGTGAGCTCCCAAAGGCACCTGGTGGGCCACTGCGAGTAGCAGAGAGCTGGACTAGATGGACTCTGGTCTGATCCAACTGGCTTGTTCTTATATTCTTATGTTCTAATGTACTGTGTAAAGTTCTCCATGGAAATGGAACTGATTACCCGGTTTACACACAGTCACGAATAGATTGATTAGCTAGACAGGGGGAAACAGTGTACATAGAACAAAGGTCCTGGCATTTGTGGCTCCACACATTGATGTATCACATCAAGAGGGACGTTTTGGTGGTGTTTTATCAATATATAGATGCAGATCAAAAGAAGGGGTGGGTTGGGATGGGAAGATGGGAGTGACTCAAGGAAAACTGTTGCAAACTGCACATACACAGATTCCCAGGATAAATTTCAGATTCACCCTCCCACCTCCCGCAAAACCAGAATAAAGAAGAAATTGAACTCAGTGCGGTGGCATAGCGCCAAGGGGGTGAGGTGCACGCAATGCACCGGGCACGCACCGGTACGGTGGTGTGGCAAGGCAGGGGTGCAGGGTGCACACGTGCCCCGGGTGTAGTTCCCCCTTGCTCCGGCCCTGACTCAGTGTCAAGTAAATTTCCAGCATGGTAAAAGAACAACGCCAGATAAAGCCATCTCACTCCTATTTAGAGGTAAATTTGACACTCATTTCGTTTTAAGATTCACAGAATTGGGGCTGAAGAGGTTTTTAGTGCTTTGGAAAACTGAGTCTGGAAAAAAATACTATAAATATTTTTGATCCATTTGCTGATGCTTGCATGAAAAGGCATTGAGTTCATCCAAGAGGTAAATTGGCAGTTTCTATCCATTTATCCTTCCTGCTACAGATACCACCCCCAGGTCATCCTTCATGGTCTTTTTCTCCCCAGCAGCAACATTTAAGAACAGAAGAAGAGCACTGCTGGATCAGACACCTTGTGAGGCAGGTATGGCTGAGAGTTCTGAACAAACTGTGACTAGCCCAAGGTCACCCAGAAGGCTTCATGTGTAGGAACAAACCCAGCTCACCAGATTACAGTCTACCGCTCTTAACCACTACACCATTAAAATCTCTTAGAATCTCTCTTAGGTTGATTCAGCACTTGAGAATCAACCTAGGTTAGGCTTCCTGGAGTCCCTGAAAAGTACTGACCTAGGTTGACTCCATTATTACTCCCCACAGCAGCCAAGTTAAGCCCAACGGGCCTTCAGGCTCAGAGGGGGGATCACCTCTGTGCATCTTCTGCTCTTACGATTCCTGATTGGCTGTTGTGTTGCCATGAGAATGTGATCGTGAGTCCCTTTTTTTGTTTTTACATAGCGGCAATATAGTCACAAAGCAGTGTGTTAGCGTGTGCTGTTTATATGTATGGCCATGGCTTCATATACAAGAAGGATTTTTTCTTTTTTTAAAAGTAGCGCTTTTCCCCGCCGCATAAAGTCTCCCATTCTGTGCATGTCCAAAATACTGAACTGTGATTGGCTGACCGGAGGGAACAGTTCCTCGATGATTCCCCACTTTACCGGCTTAGAGCCTGAGTTCTACCTAGGTTAAGCTGAAAAAAGTTGTATACCTCCTAAGCGGAGTCAGAGATTTGACAGTTAGAGGGGGAGAAGTTGGGACAGAACCGCGTGTCCGAACTCAGCAGCTATGGGGAATACCTCACGTTGAACCTAGAGTTGAACCTAGATTAGAGCTCTGCCAGTGGGGAATCAACCTTAGTAGTTTAACTTGAACTTTCCATTAGCATCATTTTATTTTCTGGTAAACTTTGCCTTCTGTTGATCTTTTTTTCTTCTTCTGGTACAATGGCCTGCCTAAGAGTTGGAGGTTCTGCAAGATTTCAGATTTCAGTTGGTAGATGTTCAGATGCAAGGAGTGTCTTCCCCGACCTTCCAATAGCTGCTTCAATCCCCCCAAAGAGACAGCACCAGTAAGAAATCTTTATTGTTTTTCTTTTTTTTATATCCCTGTGGATATTAACCAAGACCATGACTAGATCAGCCCAAAAAAAAAACAGACTGATGTCAATAAAAGACAGATCATGCAAATGGATAAGAAGAAAAGTAGAAGAGTTTGGATTTCCCCTGCCTTTGTTTCCTGTAAGGAGTCTCAAGATAGCGCCACAAAATCCCCTTCCCTTCCTCTCTCTACAACAGACCCCTTGTGAGATAGATGGAGCTGAGAGAGTCCAGAGAGAACTGTGACAATCCTAAGGACACCCAGCAGGCTTCATATGGAAGATTGGGAAAACAAATCTGGTTTACCAGATTGGACTCTGCTACTCATGTGGAGGAGTGGGGAATCAACCCAGTTCTCCAGATTAGAGTCCACTACTCTTAAACACTACACCACACTACACCAGTGTGGCTCAGTTTTAGAGTAGGAATACCAGCAGATGGGAAGAGTAGCCTTCAATAACACACAGAGGACCACATCTTGCTGGTACTCTAGAAACCCCTCTGAACCTTTTGCTTGAATGCATGCTACCTTGAGGTTAATATATGTCACCAAGACAATGCTCTTTTTTTCTTAGCAAACCGTAGAAATTGATATTCAAGGCTATTAGAAGGGACACAGATGACACAAAACCCACAAAGGAAATTACATACTTGAGGGCAATAAGACTGCATTAAACTGTTCAGGTACACATGAATTAGCCCGTTTTATTGATAATACCCTTTTCAATTTTTTTCTCCCATTTTTTACTGGCACCTCTTTTTTAATTAGAATGGTCTTTCTTCAAGGGGAATTAAGAGAGATTCCGTTCGGCCTCTGAGTCTCATTACATAAGTGCTTTTTTCTTTCCCCCGCTCTTTGCATTAGCAGAACCCGACCAGTGAGTTTTACACTTCTCAAATTATATTATATGGATGCGTATCATTTCATTTTATTTCGAGAGAACTGAACCGATGCCATGCTTGTTATATACCCGAGAAGGAAGGGAGAAATGAAGCTGTTACATCTCATTCATTCAAGTGGAGTTACAAGTACCTGTTTAACCTCTAAATGGGGTGGTTTATCAAAGTATGAAAAGCTTTCCACCAGCTAGGCTGAAAAGATTTAAGTCCTATTTTGTTAAGCACGAGCCAGGATTATTATTATTTTTATTATTGCTGGTGCCTTCTGCTAGATGTAGATACATCTGCGCGGGTTGTTAATCAAATATGATGAAGGAAGCATAAATTGTTCAGTGACCACCAGTTTCAATGGTTGGATAATATCCTACATCAATGGATAATATCCTACATCAGTGGTGGCCAATTGGCCATGCTGGCAGGGAGCTGATGGGAATTGTAGTCCATAACATCTGGAGTGTAAGGTTCGCTTGCACGGTCCTACATCTATTTTTTTTTAAAGCAAGGATTGTCACAGCTACAAGGCCCAACATGCAATAATAGTCCCCACCGCTGATGCAGTGGGAGCTTGGGGAACCTTCATGAATGAGATTCCAGGAAGCGGGAGAAGGAACTACAGTGATTGGGTGAATGCGAGCATTCAATCATGCTTTAAATACTGGGGCAGAAGGGGAGATCCTCAGTTCTGGCAACCTTTAGTTGAGTGACACAAATCATTAAAGTTTTCCTGTTCAAGTTAACTTTGTCTGAGGGCCCTTCCGCATTGTAGGATTCGACCTTAGATTGACTTGAAGTCCGACCAGCGAGTCCTCCGCTGGAGCAGTAGCATGGGACTCGTGTCTGGCTTCGACTCACCCCCCTACGCCCGTTGAATTACTGAACTCTACTGGGGAGTTGGAGTGGAAGCTGGTGGACTTAGGTTGCTTTTCGAGGCGAAGCCGACGTAGTCGCGAGGAATCTCCATCGTTTCGACTCTGCCATGTAGCCAATCACAGCTAAAGTATTTAAGCCCATCGCGCCAGAAGGGGAGACTTGTGAAGCGATGCGAAAAGCTTTGGGC
Source organism: Sphaerodactylus townsendi (assembly GCF_021028975.2). Classification (NCBI taxonomy): domain Eukaryota; kingdom Metazoa; phylum Chordata; class Lepidosauria; order Squamata; family Sphaerodactylidae; genus Sphaerodactylus; species Sphaerodactylus townsendi. The sequence goes on along the minus strand of NC_059426.1, from coordinate 8,554,366 downwards.
ATGCGCATGAACGCAGGACTCAGCAACCAATAATCAGAGCGCCCAGTGCAGGGAGAGTGGTCCCGCCCTCTGAGCTTCGGCTCGAGGAGACACGAGTCGGCTACTGTCTTGAGGAGCGGGAGGACTTCGAGTTGAGAATGCGATTCCGCCAACACAAGTCGAACCTGAGTTGTCTCGTGTGTCCGGAAGGGGGCCTGAGTGTCTTCAACCTTACAAGGATGATGGAAAGCAGAAGTTTCTTTGACGCTTTTTTTTACACTAGACTGGAAAAGAGGCAACCAGTGTTTTCAAACAGAAACTAAATACTACTGACAAATGAAGACATGAGGCTGTCTTATACTGAATCTAGCGCACAGAGGCCAGTATTCCCTGCTCAGACCAGCAGCTGCAATTCAGGGTCTCCAGGTTACAGGTGTTTGTATATTTCTGCGGAGTTCTTTCAAATGGAGATGCTGGGGAATGGTTAAAAGCCCTGGATTCCTATTTGGAGGTAGTTTGATTCCCCACCTAGTGGCAGAATTTTTATCTGGTGAAGAGGATTTGTTTCCACACCCCTACACAGGATGCATGCTGGCTGACCTTAGCACAGTCACAGTTCTCTCCAAGCTCTCTCAACCCTACCACCTGCCTCACAAGATTGTCTGTTGTGGGGAGAGGAAGGGAAAAAGATTTGATGGCTGCTTTGAGATTAAGTTAAGGTAGAGAAAGGCAGGATGTCGCTCCAGACTTCTTCTTCTTCTTCTTCTTCTTCTTCTTCTTCTTCTTCTTCTTCTTCTTCTTCTTCTTCTTCTTCTTCTTCTTCTTCTTCTTCTTCTTCTTCTTCTTCTTCTTCTTCTTCTTCTTCTTTCTTCTTTCTTCTTTCTTCTTTCTTCTTTTCTTCTTTCTCCTTCTCCTTCTCCTCTCTCCTCCTCCTCCTCCTCCTCCTCCTCCTCCTTCCTTCTCTTCCTCCTCCTTCTGGCTTCTTGGCTTCTGGCTTCTCCTCCTCCCCTCCCTCCTCCTCCTCCTCCTCCTCCTCCAAGCAGGAGAGGCTCATTCAGTGATCTGAGTCCCTTCCTATAGTCTGTTCTGCACTGCAAACATTGGTACAGAAAATATCCAAGATGCATTTAGATGCATGCATATGTCCCCATCCGCATCTAGGTGATACCCCTGGCCCCAATTACAGGAAGTCTTGTTTCCCTTCTCACAGGTGCACCAGGGAGACCAGGTACTATACCTCACACTTTACCTGGAGTTCTCCCTTTTAGAGAGCCTGGTCAGGAAGTCAAAATCCACCAAAAGAACATGGATCATTTCACGAGTATCAATGAGATTTCCTCAGGAGAGACAGTAACCAGAAATATGCCACAAAGAGTTGCTCATAGTGAACAGGAGGGCATGTAGAGACTATAAATAACAAATGGGATTCAATGTTCTCTTGCACACATGAAGCTCCGTCCTGCCACAGATGATGAAAGGGACACATTTTGGGCCCAGCACTTGTAACCTCAGCTTGTAGAGTTCTGTCGCGGCAGAACTTGGAATGAAGTTTGAAGTAACAAATTTTTTTAAACAACATGGTTTTACTTTTGTAACATATAACATATAACATCAACATTTAACATCACAGGTCCTGTTCAGGTTGCATTTTCAAGTCCTTATATTTACAGTCTTCCTGATATTTCCACGTCCAATTCTTCTTTGCAAGTGGGTTGGCTCCTGAAGACTCCAGAGGCTAATGGTGAACAGGATTCAACATGATGAAGGTTTTCCAGGAGAACTCTCACCCATTACAAACATAAAAAGAAAGCCCTGAAACAATAAGCTCCAATATTTACAACATAGCAAAATTAAACAACTACCTTCCCAGTAGTTCCCAACAACATTGCAGTTACCTTAACAAGGTGTTGAGGGGCTTATACCAATCAAGGTCCGAGTCTGGTAGCCTTGTCTCCTCCAAACTACATGAGCTCTGCAGCCTTCTGCTGCTTTGAGTCCTCCACCCCTTACTGGGTCAACCCATTCTGAGCATGGGGGTTACACACTTCCAATACTTCTGATCATAGAAGAATTCAGTAACAATGGAAGTCACCTGCAAAAAATTCACATGCCCCTCTGGAGAATTATTTTTCATGAAAGCTGGAGCGGGAATAAGTGCTGTTTGTCTTTAAGGTGCCACGGGACCTCTAGTTTATTTTGCCGTGATAGACGCCATTTCTGCAGAAATCACTTTAAAAGTTTGGAAAATATTTTCAACCCTCCCCTGCTTTATCACGATGTATGTCCACACTTACCCCCTCAAAATGACTCATGGTCACCATTACATGTATTTTCCCTTGTTTTGGTTTGTTTAATGAGTTGAATGAATTGAAGCTTTAAGGCTTCACAACTTCATGCTGCGATTCTCTATACCTCGTATCAGTGGCGTAGCACCCAGGGGGCATCTTGCACCGGGCGTGCGCCACTGGGGGGGAGGGGGCGTTCTGGGGGCATTCTGGAGTGGGGCAGGCGGGGGCATGGCAGGGACACAGGGCATACATGTGCCCCAGGCGCAGTTCCCCCTTACTACGTCTCTGCTCATCCTATCCTACCTCACACTGTTGTTGAGAGGAGAAAATGTAGGAGAGGAGAATGATGTAAGCTCCCATTGGGGGAAAGGTGGGATATTAAATAAATAAATAGATAAATGAATAAATAAATAACCCTGAGTGATGATCCCCATCTCAAAAGTCTCCATGCCCCTGAAGTAGTGGTGAGTAAGGATACATGTGTGGAGCTTTCTCCTCATAAAAAACCCATCTGATTCTCCCATATGATATTTCCTCGTGGATTGCCGCTCTCCTGGTGTTGAAAACCAGGTGGTTTATTAAAGTCTGTTTATAAAATTCAGAGGAATAATAAAACGGTGTGAAATTCGCCCTCAGTGTATTGGAAAATCAGTTTCTGTGCCTGGAGCAAGAAAAATATAAAAAAGAACAAAGACCTGGATGAGTTCATGTTGGAATAATATAGTGTATCAATATAAACTGGTGCATTCATCCAACCAAATTGATTATTTTCCCCTAAATAGACTTTTTTTTAAAAAAAAAAAAATCAACATCACCTTGTTAATTATAAATCACACGTGTTCGAAATTTGAGAAATAAATTATTTATTGATTGGGCTTCCTAATGAAATCAAAGGTAGACTATTTCCCGCTAGAAGTTCATTCTGTTTTGTTTGTTTGCATTATTTAACTCATTATGGGTAATGAAGAAGATATTCAACTTAGCTTCATTTGTGTTCCGGTGAGGGAATCATTTTTATTTATTTAGAGGAGCAGCAGTGGCATAGGAGGTTAAGAGCTCGTGTATCTAATCTGGAGGAACCGGGTTTGATTCCCAGCTCTGCCGCCTGAGCTGTGGAGGCTTATCTGGGGAATTCAGATTAGCCTGTACACTCCCACACACGCCAGTTGGGTGACCTTGGGCTAGTCACAGCTTCTCAGAGCTCTCTCAGCCCCACCCACCTCTCAGGGTGTTTGTTGTGAGGGGGGAAGGGCAAGGAGATTGTAAGCCCCTTTGAGTCTCCTGCAGGAGAAAAAGGGGGAATATAAATCCAAACTCCTCTTCTTCTATTTATTGACCACATTTATATCCCCTTTGGTGGACCCAAGGAGTCTCCTCTATTTCTCTGCTCATCCATTTTATCCTCACAAGACGGTCTGGCCCGAGTGGGGATTTGAACCTGGAGACTCCCAGATCCCAGGGGCAGAGCGAGGGGGAACTGTGCCTGGGGCGCGCATTCATTCTGCACCCCTGCCACACCCATGCCTGCCCCCACCATGCCCCAGAACGCCCCTGCCATGCCCATGCCCTGCCCACACCCCACCCATGCACAGCATGCACCCAGGGCAAGACACCCCGCCCCATCCCCTGGCAGCTACGCCACTACCAGATCCTAGTCCAATACCGTAACCTCTACACCACACTGGCTCTCATAGCTGTAATGCCTGATAGATGTGCCCTAGAAAAAGTCTATTACTTTAAAATATAATAATGAGATAAAGTGAGGGTAGAGTTGCCAATCTCTAGGTCAGTGATGGCGAACCTTTTTGAGACCGAGTGCCCAAATTGCAACCCAACCCCCACTTGTTTATCGCAAAGTGCCAACCCGGCAATTTAACCTGAATGCTGAGGTTTTAGTTTATAAAAAACCGGTTGGCTCCCTCTTCTTCCGCCCCACCTGTTTGAGCAGGGGCCAGCCTGCTCTAGTCTCCAGCAAGTCCCGCATGCACCGCTCTGTGCCTCTCTAGGATCTCTGCCTCCTCTGTGCCCCCCCCCTCAGGCAGCAGCCACCCAGAGCACAGGCACCAGGCCTGCCAGCCGAATACTTCCTGCTCACCACGGCGCGCACATGTCATGCTCAGTGGCTCAGGCCAGGGTGTGTGTGTGTGTGTGTGTGTGTGTGGGTGATTTTCCACCCCCCACATGACAAACTCTGTGTGCAAGTGCCCATAGAGAGGGCTCCGAGTGCCATCTGTGGCACCCGTGCCATAGGTTCGCCATCACTGCTCTAGGTGGTTCCTGGAGAACTCCTGGTATTACAATCAACCTCCCAACTACCAAGATCCATTTTTCTGCAGGGTCAACTTTGTGACATTATACCCTGCTGAGCCCCCTCCCTTTCCCAAACCCCATCCTTCCGAGTTCCTCCCCCCAAATCTTGTAAGCCCCTTTGAGTCTCCTGCAGGAGAGAAAGGGGGGGATATAAATCCAAACTCCTCCTCCTCCTCCTCCTCCTCCTCCTCCTCCTCCTCCTCCTCCTCTTCTTCTAAATGTAACCTTTCCAAGTCTAATATTACCATTTGACCGGCTAGTATTCTTACTTTTTTCAAGATGGTGACATACTAGGTACAAGGAAAAGAGTGGGGGAAAGAGTACAGAAATAGCAAAAAAAAATGAATATTTCTGCGAACTGGTTTTATTGCTAAGATCAGAAAGTATATTGGGTCTGGTGTTACACAGGAGAAGCAGTTTAGGATCTTTCTGTAATGCTCACGCACCCAAGAGATGAAGCTGTCTTCCAGCCAGCCCAAAAGAGACTCACCAATTGTTTCATCCCCAGAGCAAATAAGCAACATTTAGGCAAGCAAATCCAAAAGCTACAGAGACAATAGATACACGGGTAGTTAATTAAGTCAATTAGCAACAACATCCATTTCTTACTTTCAGGATACACCTGACAAGTTGCAGGTTAAACACCCCTGCAGTTCTACCTGCCTGAGAAAATGAGGTTAAGGCAATTATGATGGAATAGAATTGCAGCATTTTGGGCACACCATGGAATTCGTGTAAGGTTATGGGACAACACTAAATGGTGGTGGTGGGGGAAAGCACTGTCATGTCACATCTGATGTATAGGAAGCCAATTGGGTTTTGAAGGCAAGAGACATTGTCTACCTCTCCATAGCAACCGTGGGCTTCCTTGGTATTCCACCTAAACACAATTAAGAACCCCAAAGGTCAAGAATGAATTCATACATAGAGCCAACAAATTCAAATTATGTAAATGATAAAAATTAGAATATATATGTGTGTGTGTGCGTGTGTGTCTGTCTAACACAAATAGGGTCCTTAATAGTATTGTCGAAGGCTTTCACGGCCAGAATCACTGGGGTGCTGCGTGGTTTCCGGGCTGTATGGCCGTGTTCTAGCAGCATTCTCTCCTGACGTTTCGCCTGTGGCTGGCATCTTCAGAGGATCTGATGGTAGGAATGGAAAGCAAGTGGAGTATATATACTGTGAGGTGAAAAGGTGAGGCCATCTGAATAGAGTAGCCTGGCATGTGAGTCACAGAGAAATCTGTAGCATGGGAGTAACAATGAAGCTAGCAAGGTCAATAGGTGAATGGATCTGAAAAGAAGTATCCTGGTCTTTGTTCCCTTTGAGTGCTATAGTCTATAGTTGTCCTGTGTTTGTGTGGAGCTGATCAGTCACTGTCTTGATTCTAGAGTTTTTCAACACTTTCTCTATTCAGATGGCCTCACCTTTTCACCTTTTGACCTCACAGTATATATACTCCACTTGCTTTCCATTCCTACCATCAGATCCTCTGAAGATGCCAGCCACAGGCGAAACGTCAGGAGAGAATGCTGCTAGAACACGGCCATACAGCCCGGAAACCACACAGCACCCCAGGGTCCTTAATAGTTGACATTACCAACAATTATAGTGTAAATAGACAAACAAATCCAGTTTCCCAGCCTGACGAAACATTTTGGCCAAATGGCCTTCCACGGTGCATCAAAAACTACATAAGTCTCAACTCTGGACTTTAATAGATAGATGTGTGTGTGAATGTTCAATATGAATAAATTATGCAGGAATGTGTGTGTGTGTGTGTGTGTGTAATATTTAAAAATTGACTTACTGCAGGACTATTCATAACAACACCAGGAATTATTCATATATTAAAAAGGTACAATTAAAAAAGGTACATAGACCCAGCGTATATTTTTTCTCATAAGATAAAAGATGACCTAGTTAAACCTAATAACAATAACCGGCAATAATACCATAAAGTAGTGTCATTAAATCAAAATGAATAATATCAATCCTAGCTAAAGTAAACATATACGTACCAGCTATAGAAAATTTTTGCATGGTATCCTAGTCATAAATTGGCCGGTAAAATGCCCCACCCTTCTGGATCCTTTGAAGTCAGCCTGCTTTGAAAGGTGTGATTCTCACTAGCACTGGGCTGTAGGTGCCTAACCTAGTGCAGGCCCGGAGCCCCAATTATATCGGTTCATTCCAAAAATACAGGGTACATTATTATTTCGGAGCCAGGCCTTCCCTCCATTCCAAGCTGATTCCCGTTGCCACAGCAATGATACTCTTTGGCACGCTGACATTTTGTGGGAGGCTGTAATAAATTACCTTGGCTCTCAGCTCTTGCATTTTACTTTTTCTTTAATTTCCTGGAAATCTGGAGCCAAAGTAAGTGTCTGGAATGAAAATACGCCAAGCCAATGGCATTCTAACACAGCCCACAGCCTTATAGAAAACCCGTGCAGGAAGAAATGAACAGGGTTTTCTCTCTCCTCCCCCCCCCCCCGCCAACACACCAAAGTTAAATTACATCTGGATTCATTTCGTATGAAACATCCCTTTTTGCAAAGAACCTGAATGGTTTCATTGCTGACATCTCAGTCTCTGTTAATAGCACTAAAAAGGCCCATCAGAAACACCGTAATGTTTTATTAATCTTCCTATCCATTCTCTTTAAATGCGGCATGGAGAACTGCTTCAAATAGACCTCCGCGAATTTCTAGATGACATATTTCATCTCTGAAGGTGAATGATCTTTTAGACCGGAGTGTTGGGTGGATGGTCTTTTAGGCCAGAGGTGAATCATCTCCTGGGCCAGAGGGTTTTCCTTGGGGCTCTTTGTTGTCCAGGTGGGTCAGAGTGGTCATCTCGCATTTCTGTTTACCCACAAAGGAGGCCCTTTCTCTTTGTTGTTTGGAAGATGTGTTGCAGGATCAGTTTGCCCAGCTGGGTGGTGAAGACTTGCAATGGAGGGCCATAGTGGACACCAGGTGGTGTGAGTTTAGGGTGGGGGTTCCACCAGCTCAGACCCCCCTTTTTTCTGAGGAGGAGGGGTGCAAAATCTTCCCGGGATTGGTGTTTGGCTCCTTGTTGGCACACCGTCTCTCTCTCCCCCATCGATTGCGTATACCCGGCAAGAATGGGATTTTGCTAAGTTTGTAATTGTAGTATGTTAGGTTAAGTTAGAAAAATATGTAAGATCAGATCAACAGTAACTATCAAGAAGCGTTCAATGATCACAATATTATGATTTGTTGATCTGTTTAAACTCGGTTTATTTGTTTATTGCAAAAATTATAAATAAACTATTTTTTAAAAAATAATAATGGGATTTTGCTGTTTTACAGAGAGTGCCAGCAACGTTCCTCTCCCACCCCCAAACTTGTTTAGGGATTTCACCTTGGGCGTGCACTTAGTTTCTCATTATGCGCCTCTTTATCTCCTGGGAAGTTAGGGGTTGGTGCCGGAAGCGAGAGAGGCGGGCTGGTGTTGGTTGTTTCCCCGGTGCTGCATTTAGGTGGTGGGCCGTTGGAGGTCGTTAGTTTAACAATATATGTGGATCTCACCTGTTATTGTGGAATGCTCTACCTCCAGCTGTCCGGGCCCTGCGGGACCTTGGTGAGTTCCGCAGGGCCTGTAAGACTGAGCTATTCCACCGGGCCTTTGGGGGGGCTGGCCGTGGCTCTACCGCCCCCCACTGAGACTGAGGCTGCCTGCTTTCCATCCTGGCTGGGCCCTGATTCCATCTTGGGTCCTACCTACCCCCTCCCTCTGCTGGCCTTAGATCGGGCGCCTGTTTTTACAACTTTTGTTGTTTTAATCTGTATTTATTTTGTATTTGCTGCTTAAGTTTTTAATAGATCTAAGTTGTATTTTTGTAATGATTGTTGATTTGCTGTCTCAAAAGAACAGCCATATTGTAAGCCGCCTCGAGCCCTTTCGGGGGTGAGGCGGCTTTTAAATCTTATAAATCTAATAAATAAATAAATAGATGAATGAATGAATGAATGAATGAATGAATGAATGAAT
>NC_059426.1:8521944-8545666 GCF_021028975.2 Sphaerodactylus townsendi | reverse complement strand
ACAGCTAAATTCCCATAGCCCCTTCAGAGATTGCTTGAAGTTGTCGGGGGTATAAGCTTTTGAAAATTAAATTTCCCATCATCAGATCTGCAAAGGTTTCTTTTGTCGAAAGGAGCAAGAAAGTTTATACCTTAGCAAGTCTTGCTGATCTCCTAAGGCACTACTGGACTCAAATCTGGCTGATCTAGGAGCAAATTATTCATCTGCAAAACAAAATGGCCTTTTTGTTATTTAATACAGGAATAGGAGGCTTGGCTTCTCTACGTAGTAGGATTGGATTTTTTCAAAGAATATTTAGGAATGGAGCTGATCACCCACAGGCACCAGTAGGCCATAAAACAAGTCTCTGGCAGTGGTTTTGTACGACACTTTTGTCCAGGATCAGTGGAAGGCAGCCTTTATGTTTCCGGAAGTTATTTAATTTTTTTTCAAAGAGCCTTAGGAGCTACCAGTCAAACTGCAGCTTGTGTATAAAAATTACAGCATGTCACAACAAGTCCAAAACATGGTGCTCAGGTACTTAGGAAACCTTAAGCAAACAATCACACACAAGAACTGCAGCATCCTGAATAGGAAAAATATAATTACTGGTATGTTTTCCTGACAGAAGAGTAAGGGGGGGGGAAATTGGGAGAGGGAGAGTCAACAGCATGCTGCTTTTATCAAGAGCAAAAATGCATGTAGCACTCAAGAAAGAGGAAGAGACGAAGATGATAATGGGTGCTGCTGCTGTATTTTCCCATCCGGAACAAAAGGTGTACAAATGCACCGCCGTATTCCTTGCCAAAAGAGAAAGGGGAGAGAAGCTGCACTGTGGTAGTTTTAAACTGAGGAAAGGATAAGAATGTATTTTACACACCAGCACTGGAGAGGGTGGGGGATGAAGGGCTACTTTTTAATTACTTGAGTGAGTGGCTAACTAGTCACACTTGAGCAATGCCCTGCCCACCACTGGTCTAAGACAGTCCAATCCTCAAACTTTTGCGAGCCTGTAGGGCAACTTTGAAATTCTGGCACAGGGCAGTGGGCAAAGTCGCCCAAAATGGCTTATCACGGGAAGCGGGAGAGCTAATCATAAAGCATCAGGGAGCAATGTTACATGGCGGTAAAAATCTCACATTTCGGGCAGAAGCTCTGTTTTAACAAGATACCTTTGAATCTGCACAGCCAATACGGAGAGCCCAGACGGGCAACAGCCCAAGCTAGACCCACCCACTTTCTAAAAATCCTCTGGCCAGTGCTACGAAAGTTGCCCGCAAGTGCCAGGGTCCCCATGGAGCACCACACTGGGGACCCCGGTCTGGGAGGTGATTAGTGTGGACTTGGTCTACTTCAGTTTCGCTGCTGCTTTAGCATAAGAAGTACTCTGGGTTAACAAAGTCTAAATCTCTGTTGTACTATTGCATCCTGTGTCCTTCTTGTGTGAAGCTAATTATATTATAGCTTCCTAGAACATTTTCCTTGACAGTAGTAAAGAGTCATTTTTTATTCCTCCAATTGGGGCCTCACTCCATTTTATCCTCTCAACAACCCTGTGAATTAAGTGGGGCTCCAGGAATGACTAGCCAACCCAAGGTCACCCAGCAAGCTCCACAGCAGAGTGAGGGATTTGGATCTCAGTCTCTCACATTCTAGTCCAAGCTACTAATCACTTAGGCCCAGCAAAAATAGTTGATTAACTTCTCATTAGCAGACAATCCTCGCGGTATTACCACAACTTCACAAGCTCCTGCTTAGCTAGGCACCAAGTCAAACAGTAATGCTTCTGTAAGAACAGTCTGGCTACAAAGAAGATTCTTTTATTTCTCAACTTTAAACAATAGATGCAGTAGCCAGGGGAGAATGTATAATTCCAGAATTACAGCTTACATGGATCAAAGTACCTCAATAGTGATTAGGACAGCCTCTACAAGTAAAAGTGCATTCTCCTGCAGCAGGAAAATGTCTGTGAAGTTAACAAGACTACATTTGAAAAATATTGCTCAGGTGAAGTTCTTCACCATGTGGAAGAGGATTTTCAGAAATCTGTACACACCATTAGAAGCCAAAAGGGCCATGTTATACCAAAGATAAAGTTTAATTTTTTTCTCTGTTTGTGACATGAGGGTTTTTTGTAATGTCTCTGGGCAATTAGCTGACTACTGCAGTCAAAGCGGCTGTCAGCGTAGTGAAATCGCCTTCAGAGTGGTTGAATTGCTCCGACAAGCTGTCGAAGTTATGCCACTGCAGTGAACATCAATGTGGAAAAGTTGAAACCCATGGATTTAGACCTTACACCATATTCCTAAAGCTCTTGCTTCCACATATGAGCTGGTCTACTTGACCCTTCACTGCCCTCATTTACCTTTTATGAATCCTTTTTGAAAAAAGTCAGCATCATTCTTGTATGATAGCCTCAGTTAAATTCGGCTATCGATGTTTAGTTCTGGGCACAACAGCTTGGGCTCTTTACAAGTCTCGGAGAACTGCTCATATTAACAATCAAAATGACACTGGTTTTCCATGGGACCAAAATCCTAATAACGGCCCATCACTATACGATTACCTTTGTACTTATAATGCATGATAACATACTTATGTTCCCATTAGAAAGGAGAGTTAGTGGACATAAATCTAACAAAGACCTGCAATGTATGCGTAAAGGCAGCACTTACAAAACTAACATCAAATACATATGGCGAGAGATTTGATGCTTTAACTAAACAATTCAACATGGTTAAATGGGGAACTCTCTCATCCCTAAAGGGGAGATCAGGAATCCAACTGATATGATTTTTTTTAAAAGAGATTTACAATGGAGGAATGTTGGTAATAATGCCTTAGCATATCAACAATGTGATTAAGTGGATTTCAGCGAACAGGAGATGGCATATCTGTTCGGGGCATTAATTTTTATCCAGTCTTAAAGTGAAACATTTTCAATATCATCTGTATTTTGGAAGTTTCAGCCGCTTAGCAAAACCCACCCTTTACGACTGAAGCGTTTGCCCATGCAACTAAAAAACAAAGCGATGTGTCACAACTTCGAGCTGGAATGCAAAGAAACTGGGTCAGGTTTGCCGTTTTTTTTGCTTTAATAAACTGAAATTATTAATCAAAGAAACAAAGCATGCGACACATATGAGAACAAAAATTACTTCCACAGTAATTAACAGGTATAACCATAAAGAATAAACAAGAAGCCTTCAGTGAAACATATACATGTGAACTGCACAGAATTCTGCACAGAATTCTAGCACTATTCTAGAAAATACATGATAGAGGCACTAAGAACGCGCCGTGTCCTAATCTTCACATGGCAATAATTTCCAACTGATATTATTATTCTCATTTCCTTGAATAATATCCATACTCCGGAAGGGTCATTTTTCCTTCTCATATGTATTCAATATTGTGCGTATGCTTGTATCAAGATTCCTTTCTTCATATCCTGTCACGAGTATCAATCACTGCCTCCTGTCCACTCAATCCACTTTTTTTGATTTATCAGCCGCCGATCTTTCTGGACTCCATAACTTCGAAGCCCAAACCATTTTAACAAGACATTGACAAATAGCACTCAGTATCGCATCAACCTGTTCCCTTAGTAAACTAGAAACACTAGCTGTTGACATCTCTGCATAAAGTATTCCATTTCCATTCCCCAGACTGATGTATATTAATATGAGGAGATGGTATTTGAAATGCTTCTCTTCCCACATCAGCATCTAATATGATCAAATTAGGAAATGGGATGATTTATTAAATTTTGTAGAGGCTGAAATATTTCTTTTGCTTATCACTTTAATATCTATGGTTTCAGAGAAGTGAGGCTGTAGCTTTTCAATTTTTTCCACTGAGGATGTCCCGCGCATTTCACAGAAGCGAATTATTGTCTTTAAAAAGATTGCAAGAAGGCAAAATGTTATTAAGCAAATGCTCAAGTAAAACAAACTAAATCAGTTTAAAATTCCTAATTTAATGTAAATCTTGGTTGTTCTGTTGAAATTCAGTTTGTGATCTTATTAAAGTCGTATTATTTGCATTGTAGTATTATTTTTTTGCCATGTAGGACAATTTTTGAATCCTATGAGCTATTCTAGGCAACGCTTCAATTTCTTTACTCAAGATGTACCCAAAATAAAATAAAATTTCTAATGTGAACATATGTGTTTTATATTTACATTGACAGATTAATCCTAATATAGGACTTATATTAGTCCTTAATTATGGAAAATAGTAAAACCTTCCATTTTATTTTTAATAGAAAAATTTACATTTCAAGACTAATTTTTGCATATTCAACACTATGCATTTATCTTCAATTTTTACCACACACAGAGAGAAATATTTAGCCTGTTTCCTAAAAGCTTTACTATATTGCAAATTACCTTAGCTTTTTTAAACTGGGGCTTGAAAATTTGAACTCCCAACTCCTAAATACTAGAGAAATATTATTCAGAACCTTGGTTCTTTTTCTTCCCATTTCCTGTAACTACAAAGCTCCTACACACACACACACCCAAAGTACGTAAGAGATTTTTTTCATAACGTATGGACATTGCTTGCTCAAACTTTGAAATAAAGTGGTATTGGTGATCTATACTAAAGTTTTCTACCAGGGATTGAATTTTTATCATGCTTTACTTAACTTGACTGTTTTTTTTAACTCTCACACACTAACCTGAGAGATAAGGAAGTTTATAGGATCAAAAAAAATTAGTTTCAGCCTTCTCTGAAAAATGTTCTACTGCATCAGGCATTTTAATTTCCAAGAAGCCTTTTACCCGTGAAGCTCAATGTAGATATCTCCTTAAAAGAATTAGGTAAAACTTGCTATACACATGAAAGAAATGGTGACAGATTGAAAAAAATGAAAGACAAATTACCGGCTAACTTTGGTAAAACCAAAGGAGCAGAGGCTAAACAAAAGAGCTCTATCGTCCACACTGAGCAAGCCATCAATCCACAGTTCTCAATAACAAAAAAAAAAAGTAAGAACTTTTGACTTCTGAGTTATGACCACGAGATCGGTACAGAAGGAATTACCAGACTCACAGATGATTAAATTTCATTTTTAACACCCGCATGCTACAAAAGTATAATTCAGCAGCAAGAGAAACAACATATCCGCTTTCATGTATGCACCTATACACACTCACCCATCCATATGAGAGCTGTTTTCCCTACTGTATGCTGTCATGTATTTCGGCTAACCACCATGTATGTAAGATATCTACGGGTTTCATACATTATTTTTAATCTCACTCTTCCATACCAAGCAGCTCAGGAAAGCAGACACCTAGAAGTTAGTGGGTCTTTTCCCAAATAGCTATGTTCCAAATAAATATCCAAGCCAGATGGAAATAATAATCCCTCCCGGAAGGTACCTTCCATATTGCCAGTAGAGCATGTCAGCAGCTGCCTCCATTACAGAACTTTTGTCCTGGCTCACAAGAGATTTGTATCTTTGGTTATTCCCAATCCACTCCCCTAGGAGAACAGGACCGTTTGCCCACATACTCCAAGTTATTTTGACTGCTCTGCCTTTCTTTTTTGCCTCTCTTCACCTGAAAGAGACCTGCTGTTTTATTTGCTTAGCCTGGGGATTTTTTAGCGTTGGGGAGACAAATATGCACACAGCAGTTAAGCTGAATTGTAACATAAACAAACTGGGTCTAGCCAGAGCTGGGGCTACCAAGAGGCGGAGTCATGCGCCACTGCGCAGATGCACGGTTTTGGAGTCCGCGTGGGGCGCAAAATTCCTCCCTCCCCTTCCCCAGCGGTGCCCCCACCATGTCTCCCTTAGCGGCACCCCCACCCCCCTTCTCACACTTGCCTTAGTTCCTTTCCTTTTTCCTAGAACTTTTTCAGGTTGAAAAAGGCCTGCAATTCACCTGAATACCAGGCTAAAAATGGCCTGAGGAACTACAGTTCCCAGGAGACTTTAGGGGCTCACAAGGTCTTCCGAGGAAGTATAGTTCCCATCCAGGCCATTTTTTAAGCCTGAACTGTGAATAGGCCTTTTTCAACCTCAACCTATTCTAAGGAAAAAAGACCAGGTAATGAAGGAAGGGGAAATTCACCGAAGGATGGGAAAATATAGAGCACAGTTTGGCCCAGCTAAAATATACCAAGCACCAGTTTGGCCCAGCTTCGCCTCTGGGGGGTCCAACCCCACAGAAACTTCACATTGAAGCAAGGCTACTTTTGCATCTTATATGAATTCCTGCGCTTGACTGCACTGGAAGAGCATCTCCTAAACATTTTGTGATTCAAACTATGTAAAAGGGATCAAATAATAAGCTGTGGCACATAATGAAACAATTCAGGTGCTGTGGCACATCACGAAACACATAAAGCTGCCTTAAACTGGGTCGGACCTTTGGTTGCACACTGTCTATTCAGATTTGGCAGTGACTCTCCAAAGCTTCACGGAGAGATCTTTCACATCACTTACAGATTATTTAACTGGACAGATGCGGGGAGTTGGAGTCCTAAGACCGTGTGCATTAGTAAGCGCAGAGCAAATGTTCTACCATTACGGAGCCACGAGTATCTATTGTAGGACTTTGTACATTCTGACCTACAACTTAAACAAATCCTTGGGAGAAAAAAAAACTTTGTTATTTTACCTCTTTGAGGGTGCCACAAGACTCCAGTTTATTTATACCTACAGGTTACTGGATCCAAAAATTATCTGCTGGTCTCAGAAAAGGGAGTCATTTTTTCACTCTGGCGGCTTTCCAGCCTGAACCACACATCTGTTGCAGTTCTCAAAGGGACCTCTAAGTTTCAAGATGTGCAGAGGTGTGCCAAAGGAAGGAGGAAGAAAGCACTATTATTGTGGTCAGCGGGGAATTCCGGTCCTGGTGGTTCAAATCCAACACCCTGTAAGAGTTCTCTCCTATTCAGCATCTTTTGCATTCTTGCAACTTCAAGCGTATGTTCATGCCAGAGGTGTTTGCTTCTCATGAAAAGCGCCACCATGAAATATTACTATGCTTCATTTTCATCCCAAGTCTACCATTAGGATCACATTTGCACCTATTAGGAATGCTAATGTTACCACCCTAAAAAAGTGTATGTCTTGTGCTATTATCCTGCAGCCTTGTACACTTGCAACCCTAGAGTATAAAGCTATTTGGGTACTAATAATGATCAGTAATTTAAGCCCTGACATGAAGGCGATCCAGGCTAGCATGATCTCATCGAAATCCTAATAAATTGTAATATAAATTTAACAAAATAATAATAACTAATCTCCCAGAATAAGTGAGGGTCAGCCCTGGTTAGTAGCTTGGATGGAGGAAGACCACCAAAGGAAGCCCAAGGCTGCTATGCAGGCAATGGCAAAACCACCTCTGTATGTCTCTGCGCTTGTAAAAGCCCTCACTTTGAGTCACCAGAAGTTGAAGCTGTGAATTAATGGCATTTTCTACCATCAGTAAGGTTCACTGAAAACTTCACCACGACAAGAAGAGGAAAAGAGAAGAAGTAATCCTAGTCCAACCTCTTGCACAGAAGTTAAATAGCCCTTTCTAAGTCTGCACAAGATGACTACCACCAGAGTTTTTTTTTGAGCGAGGGAACATAATAGTAAAAAAAATGGGCTGGCGCTGTTTAATCTCAGTTTTGGGGAGAGGAGAAAGGGAGAGGGCAGAGTGTCATACCTTCTTGTTCTGCTCTTTGATTGCTTGATCTCTGAGACCCGATTTGATTTTCCCTGCGGCCTCTTGATGGAAGCTTCGGCTTCATAGCTTCCGCTTGGATCCATATGAAGAGCTACTGCTGGATCGATGCCTGCGCCTAAAAGAAACACCAACACAGACAACCCACAAACTTCCACTTACTTATAATTTGGACGCATAACATAGGTAATATTTTTCACTTGTACTGAGCTGGGCACTCTGCATATGTACTGTGGAAAAAAAAAAGACCAAAAGGAAACATAGAGATACAAGAAAAGCACAAAAAGGGGCCAATTATAATAAGCCCTCCCATGATGTACCCACCAAGAGGGTTTTGTGTCATGCAAAGTCAGTGCAACCTTTCTCCAGAATCAGAAGGCTCCATGCAAGCTGCAACATACTCTGGTGAAATACAAGAATTTTGAAAGTACCGTAATTGCTACTAGAGTTATAAAACTTCACTGCAAAAAAAAATCCACCACCCACATATACTGGGAGGCACATCCCCCACCCCACACATTTTAAAATTTGCTCCAATGGAAAAAAACTTGCAGAATTTTGGCTGCAGTACTGAGAAAAGAACTAAAATAATATTCTGTTTTGGAATGCACTTGAATGTTTTTTCAAGACAAGATTTTTGCTCCAGAGCGTAACGAAGCGTGCAGATTTTTTTTTACATGAAAACTTCACAGCATCAGAGAGCAGTTCCTGCATATACTGCAGACAGACAGACTTAAATAGAAGATGCCTTTCTGCATCAAAAGGGAGGTGATGATGCCCACAACTTCATCAGAAGAGAAGACAGGACAAGGGGCTTATTTGCTTGGCAAAGGTAACTTGCTTTCCTCCAGGGACTTTAACCCAAACTACATATTTAACTCAGGGATATCACAGGAATTGCAGTCAAACAGTAGCTACGAGTTCCCCTGTGGGAACTCACTTCCTAAAACACCAGGGGCCCAGATTGGAAACAGAACTTCGTCACAAAGGGGAGGTACTTTCACCTTCTTCAATTGACACTTTCCTGACCCTAAACTGCCCAACAACTGCATTGAAATGAGTCCTCATGGGCAACCTGAAGCTGATCTTTGCTGCAGCCACAAGTTAAATGTAATGTCTAGTTTAGTTCTTTGGTCACCAGAGTGGGTGGAAACTGAAGCCAGCAGCCCTGAATCTGCATTTCTGTTGACTGGATTCATTTAGTCAATAAAAGCATGCTCTTCAAATGCAGAACAGACAGGAAAACAAGCAAGTTTATTGTCCTACCTGAAAGAGAGCAATGCCAGTTCTTTCATGTTTGTTTAAATGTGACTAATTTGTCTACAATTAATATCCTACTGGTAGCATCATAATATACTATTGAGAGATGGTTCAGTGTTTCCTATATTTAATTCTAGATGCAAATATGGTCCTAGTTCTATTTTGACCACCTGAAACTGCTTCTGTCCAAACGTACTTTTTTTCTGTTTACTAAGAAAAGGAACTCTGTTACCTAACTTTCCTCCTATCTCTTAAATAGCTGACACTAAGATATAAATGGTGAAGACAATTGCACTCTCTCTCTTTCATACATGATAATAAAAGTGAGTATACTCAGAATCTACCCTAGTAGAAAACTAAAACATATGGAAATAAACCATCTTCAAATTACCTGAAGGGATGTCAAAGAGAGGATGGTGAAGATGTTTTCTGGTGTCTGGCAGCAGGTCAGATCAGGACCAATGGAATGACATTAACTCAAAAAGAGTTATCAGCTCAACAAATGGCCAGTTTCTGAGCGAGTGGGAATGGACATGCAGGGAATAAAAAAATGCGCCTTGCTTGGAAAGAATAAATCCACCACCCAATTTAGAAGGTATCAAGCAGCCCCATAAGCAATCCAACTACTAGGCATCCTGACAGTGAGTTCAACAAGAGCCAACACACAGAGAATCTCAGTTCTCTACTGATAAAGGTCCCTCAATGTTGTTAGAGAGCTCCAGAATAACAGCTTCCAAGTAGCTGATGTTGGAAATCTCTGGAGTGAGTCGCTCTGACAGCGGCCTCAGTCATGCTGGAATAACCTTGGACAGTTCGTGGAATCTCATTCACATTCAGTCTCACCACATGTGGCCAGGGAAGATTTTTTGATGGCCCCTGTTTCTGTTGCTTTCCGAGGAATAGCTCTATGATTTCAACTGCAAAGTAAGCAGACTTAGGGATTACAGTAGGTAGGCAAGTGTTCATGTAATAAATGCAATGTGCATTATTTTGTGACATAAAGGCCACAAGTTTGTTTTCTATCATTTCTGCAAAATCATTTATATGCTCTCTGGTGTTTTTTGTTTTTTAATTGTAATTAAACACTAGAAAGAAAAGAACCATACAAACAATTTTGTTTTGGGTTCCCACAGCAATCACTTTATTGCAACTAAAGACTATATATACTTTAACTACAACTTTGTTTTACAAGATGAAAGACTTTGTAATATATTCCCCATTTGGGATCTGGAAATATTTGGATGAACTCTTTTTCCTTAGGATTGGATGTTCAGTTTACCTTTCATCGTCATCTTTTAGACTTATTCCAAATAACTGAAATTGGGCAAGAGTTCACTTAAGCCTTTAGTTTTTCACCAACAGTAACTGTCCTATAAAGTTTCATTCCAACCTGGTGTTTTTAATTTTCTGGAACCAATATAGTAAACTGTTCTCCCCATAAAAGAAGTAAAGATCTCTAGAAAAACTGAACTTTCATATGAACAATTCTTCCAGGAGTAAGGAAGACACCCTGATGTGCTTGGGCTTTCCTTTCCATGAACCCTGGATACAGGAAATAGTTGGATTCTTTTCACTGCCAAGAGGGGAAGGGAGGATCCATCCCTTCAGTCCTAGAAACTTCCACAGCTGCTCAAGCAAGAATGCTTGAGCCTTTAACTACTCCTTATAATAAATCTGAAAAAGTCCATATGAACCATGGACTGTCGGTTTAACACCCACAGAAGAGAAGTGTAGGAGCAAAACAGGGCCTCCAACTTCAGCGGGCCCTCTTTGTCATCAAAGAAGGATAGAGCCTTCATGGTGAACTTAGCAGCAAGGGAAGGGGTGATCCTTCAGTGCTAAGCTTTCTAGCAGTAAGTGAGTTTTGTTTTATGTGGTTAGCATCTAATAGTGGTATTTCTAAATCCACCAATTTCTGATTAAACTTTGCACATGTAGATTCAGCATCATCCAGCCTCATTAATGAGTCGCATCCTGTGAACTGGATCCCTTGATCTCTCAAGTGAAAAAAAAGGAAAAAAATCCTTGCTGCTTAATCTCCATGCATAAAAGTAACACCCATGGTCCATCTGGATATAAAATATGCTTCATCGCATGACACTGTTGAGCTTTCTTAGAAAGCTCTGGCCCATTTCAGGTTTCTGGCCCACTTCAGGGCCAGGCAAAACAGCTCTGCTTTCTCCTGTCTAAGCTTCTTTTGGCACCTTTGATGAATCAGCAAAGCGAGCATGAAGGGGAGTCCCTTTGTCACCTTGCCCTAACAAGCTGGCCCCGTTGATGCAAGATAGCAAAGATGGGTATTTACCTGCACTGGCTGAGGATGCAAAAAGAACCACAATGGAGGGTCCCAGAATCATGTCAGGGTCACAGAAAGATTGCAGAGATTATGCTATGATCCATCTTGAACTTCCTTTACCCTCACTAACTTGTTGGAAAAAATTTCCCGGTCTAGGATAGCTCTCCAGTCTCTGTTCTGCCTGGGAAAGTAATTGTGATATAAAATACCTGAGAATACAACCGATGGCTCTGATTTCTATGAGATGGCAAATTGTGTCTTTGAGGTGGGAATTCCTGAAGGACTGTCACAGTGTAATGTATGACAAATTATATGGAATAACTTCACAGGTTATCTTATCTCTGACCCAGAGATCAGAGGCAGGATATTAACCATGCAAAAGCAGAATTTTTAAGATGCCCCCATCAGCTTTATGACCTGCAGTATCACCTAGTGCTGCTGCTATTTCCAGCCAGCTTGGTGGAAGACAAACTTTGATTTAAGCTGTTGAATTGGGAGTTAGACGGTCCTAAGTTTTAGCCTTTGACCATGATGATTTCTAAAATTTAGTCCAGAATCTGGGGAAGATTTCTGCTGCAGCACGTGGAATATAGAAAAGTCCTTTGAATTTAATTGGGAAAAGGTTTTTTATTTTGCCAAAAAAAAGCAAACAAACATATAAACATCAAATATAAAGTAACATACATTTAATCAACAAACTAGGACATCTCCAGCCATCGTAATCTTTATACATAAGCAATCAGTGATTCCAGACCACAACCGGAAAAAGCCTGTCAGTCTTGATGCTTTATAGCACATCGGGAGATGAACAATTGTGAACTTAGCAGGAGCTTTGAAGCAAATGGCAGTTCATGATGTCCTTTTGCAATATGCACACTACCATTGCTGTTCCCCATCACTTCCCACCATAAAAGACAACTGATGTTTGGGCAAAGTGTGTACAGATACTGCATTCAAGACTTTTCACAGCTTTTTTTCCATAATGTCGATATATCAACCTATCGACAGATTGGATAGATATCTATCGATAGACCTGACAGATTGACATATCAATCTATTTATAAGATTAAAGATAACAATTTCGTAAAGATTATTTTAAAAATTCAAGCAGGCAAGCATGATAGGGGAACTCCGCGAGAGACACCCACTAAGCACTGGATGCGAAGCAAAAAGGCCAGCTGATGGAGTAACAGCTGGCCCCTCTGCCAAAACAGGGTGAGTAAGGGCAATAATGCCAACACATGGCTCCGAAACAAAAGCCAGTTCCCCAGCCAATTTCTCTTTTGAAGTCGCGGGAACCTTGCCTTGTATAATTCGGCCATCAAGTGTTTTCAGAAAGTAGGCAAAGTCAGGTGGAGCTATTTGCCCAGCTGGCCTTCTGACTGGCCACTGGAGATCTGGTTGGCTATGCAGATTTTTAAGTTGTTTAGTAATAACTCCCATTTACAGTTAACAAAGATCTTTACTGCATTACTGAGGGACAAGTTACATGTATACAAATCTGTATTTTTTAAATCATCATGCGTTCGATTTTAAAAGGCATCCTGTTGAATGCACATCCTGCCTGAAATATTGAAGAGTGACTATCAATTAATCGCAGCATCACCCTCAAGCTCCTCCTGAGATTTTTGTGGTTAGAGCTCAGCCTCTTGTGGCAATCATTTAGGTGGTTGTACCCACCACCCAGTGCGTCAGAATTCCAAAGGTGACCACAGGCTCAAAAATGATACCTGAGTTAGATCTTAGCAAGAAGATATGAAGCAAGCACAGTTTGAAAACACATGTTTTCATGCGCACAAGATTCTAAAATGTTCATGTCTGTGGAATAAATGCATATTTCAGTTCTCAACTTCGAGAAGAACTGGAATTTATTTACTGAAGAGAAAACAGTTACTTTTATCTAACATAATGATTTCTAATTCTTAGAATACCACGCTTATGAATCCAGCATGACCTTGAGATGTCATATATTATCTTTACCAACCAGTGGTATATTCCCTCCCAACTGAGGAGTCAAGACAGTGGTACTAGCCAAATCCTCAAAGCAAATACTTAAGATTTTTCTGGATTCAAACAAGCCAGATGGTTCTCATCCAGTCTCCAGGGTCTCTCAAAGCTTGGCATTTATTCTATCAGGTAGCCATATCTCCACTGTAAGAGATATTCATAAAGCTGCGTATCATCTGCATATAATGTGGGCATAATGATATCATCCCACTGTGTCCCTTAAGGGGGGATACATGTAAAATTAAAAACAAAGCCAGAAAACAGCAAATGTGGCTTAAAGGGATCCTACTAATCAAAACTTCCTGAAAAGAACCATTTTTGTGCTATCCAGGTACTATGAATGTAATGTAAAGAGGTTAACAAAACTAGAATGGGTGCAATTCTGTTCATTTTTGTCTCATAAAATCCTGGTAGTTCAACTGTACATTTTCATCTCTAATGCCAAAAGCAGAACCAAAATATATTCCAACAACTTAACAACGAAAGCGCATTCCACATTAGTGATCCACATTGCCTTCTCATAACTACTTTTTTCTAATGAGAGAAGGAGAAGTGCTGTCTGAAAAACTGATGCAATACATTGCATTCAGGCGTATCTGAAAAAACTTTTACCTGGGAAGCAGCCATTCTGTTCCCTTTTAGGGAAAAGAAGTGATACTGGGGAAGAAACCCCACTTTCCAGAAATGCCATAATGCTTTTCCCATATAAGGCATCTATCACTGCAATTCATAAACTAATTCAATCACTCCTTCGGGCCCTAATAACCAGTACAACTAAGGGAGCAAGCGTTATCAAGCTGAAAGATTTTTTAAAAAAAATGAATACAGCCACAAAGAAGCAGATAAAAACAGCACGATTACTACTGAGAAGCAACAACCAAGTGACAATGCAAGACTTCGAGGGAAACGAGATGGGTCACTGCTATGAACTGGAAAGACAAAAAAATTCAGATGACTGAACAATGGCTCACCCCTACTGCTAGGGTACAAAATTCAAATCATCTGGTGTACTAATCAACATGGTGACAGGGGAGGGTAATAGATGAAAAGGGAAAGAAAATGGATGAAGTAAGAGGGTAGATGGGAGCGGTAGAGGAACACAAGAAGCTGGGTGAGAGAGAGGGAGCGAGAGGAAAACTAAGGTATGGGCAGTCCCTAAGCGAAAAAAGGTAGGAGCTGGCAATTACCCTCCTGCTCAAACATAACAACACTTACTTATAACTCCACATATATTCAGCTATTGTGCAGAGATCTCACCAATGTTTTAAAAGCGTTACTGCATCATACAAAAAAGTATCAAGCGCTAAGAAAACAAAACCAGATTTCATTCCACTACAGCAAGCCAACCTGGGGGGCCTCCAAGATACTCAAAGGACTAGAGCTAGAATTAAACTGTTAAGAGAAGTTTTCTACTGCAGCATAAAAAATACACATCTAAAAAGTGATGAGGCTTAAGGGAAATCTAAATATAATTCCTAGGGTAGTTAGGCTTGCCATTCCCCAAAAATAACAAAGTTGAATTATGACCACAGCATGGAAAAGGTTCCAGGAAGCACGACAAGCGCACTCGGAGCTCCACTCCTTGATTTCAGAAGCTGACCTGATTCCTGAGTTCCAGTTCAGATTTCACAACAGCTAAAAACAAAGCAGTTCAGCACAAACGTGAGCGTGAAATATGAATGCAGGACACAACTATAAAGGGTCACCTGTAGATCAAGCGAACTGCTGGACAACATTTCATCATGCTACATGTTAGAGATGGTTAATAACTAAACTGAAGATGATTACTGCATTTTTTAGTTGCTAGAATTGTAATCTATTTTATTGGTGCCATTGGTGGCTCAGAATCCAGTAAAGGAGATCCCTTTTAGAATCTTGTGGAAAGCATTAGCAGGCATGAAGAAGGAAAAATGGACCAGAAAGAGATCCAATGGAAAAATTAATTTTTTTAACTTCGCCTCTAAAATCTGGAATATACATGAAGAACTGTGCAAGTGCCTTTTGGATCACATGCAAACAACCGTCAGCAATGTAACCTTCCTCTCTACTATTGCTTTATTCTCTCCCCCGCCCCCCAGCCCCCTTTGCATAAGTAATGCGGAGCACTGACAAAGCAGCTCTGTATGAGCACCAGACAAGCTCTTGGCATGTTTATTTATGTCAACAGCTGAGATTTACCTTACAACTTACAGGCCACTCCCTTTAACCCTAGCAAGATCAAAGGGAGATAACTACAGTCACTGAATAATTCAAGAGCCATGTTGACAAACATACCCAATCCCCAATATGACTTCATTTTATTCACCTCTTTTCATATGCATGTGAGTAAAACTGAAGATCTCGAGATCTTGACCATGACTTTCTTCCCGATTTCTTACGGCTGTATGATCTGCTATCTGAAGAACTGCTTGAAGATGACCTCCTACGATGTTTCTTTTTTCTTCTGCTTCTGGTCTCCTCTTCAGTGTCTGATGAGCGGCTGACCCATTTTTAGAAACTAGTGTTAAAAAAAGACAAAAGCTTTGTGAAGAAATCAGAAGCCTTGTATAGTTATAAATGGGGAGCTACTACCTCAAGAGTCTGCAGAAGTCTGCCTCAAGTCTACATCCTAGCTTTTTCAGTACTTGACTACTTCACTTCTGGCGAAGAGACAGTACTGGCGAAGAGACAGTACTGAAGCTAGATACATTTGAAAGAACATACATTTGTCAATGATATTACACAATACACATTATTTATTTAGATATTTCAACTTCATCCTGACCTTTATTAGGCATATCAATAAAAACAAAATACAGGAAAAGAGTGGGTGTTAAAACAGGACATAAAACTGGGCAAAAGCCATCTCATAGAAATCAAAGCCATTAGATATTTATTCAAATCTCCCTTCTCTACCCATTGTTATCTCACATGCCATCAGACGCTCAAAGAGACATAAGGATGTACATGGTACATGTACAGACATTCACACAGGAACAGTTCTTGCTTAGTGATTAGTGATTAAATGCATCGCACTTTTTCAATCAGGTATTCACTGAAAAGTTTACTTGAAATAGTACCTGTCTTTCTCAATTGGAAGAGTTTGTTTCTAATTGACCCTAACACCAAGAGGGGTCTGGGAGAGCTGAAAGGGAGATACATGGAAGGAAGATGTAGGCCCAAAGTACTCTACTTACACAGCAAATATAAGTTCCCAGCAGGGAGAACCAAGGCCACTCAACAATTACATCATAAAATCATCAAACATTTATGGCCGGCATGGACCAGCTGAATAAAACATAAGCAGAGTATTAGCTATAAGAATGCACATACAATCTTCCATTAAGAGAGATATAAAAGAAAATAGGTGATCTGGCTGTGACATCTGTTACCTTACTGATCACCAAGATGGATACAGCCCCAGTCTGGCTAGCCAAGGTGTCCCTTCCTCCCTCATCCCTCCATGTGTATCCCTCCCAAAGCTTCCCATTAGGAAGAAGAAAGCGATCCCAGACAAGAATGTACTGTTCTTCCCAGTCAAGGATACAAGATCATTGTACTCCTGATAGAACCTCCAAACAAAAGGTCAAGGAGTAGTCAAGCATAAAAAATCGTTAAAAACAAGTCCCAGCACTTTTACTACAAAGGCTTTAGCAAAATGAATTCAGTCCAATCCAAGGGAGTGGGTGCCTTGCAGGGCTGGCCAAGGAGGGCAGTGTGTCCAGGAGGCGGTTTAGAATTGGGGGGATTTGCTTGTGCTGCTTTCTGTAAAGATGGTGGGTGGTGGGATGAGTTAATTACAACACTATCTGTCTTTTGCCCATATTTCATGTATATGATTTCACTTCCCAGGTGCTGCCCAAGGTCAGTGGCTGGGCATGTACTATTCTCTTTCTTTAGAGTTACTTTTAGGTGCACTTTCCCAGGATGAAGTGCTACGAGCTGTTTTAATTGCACTGGATTTTTCTTGGCAGAGTCAGTTCTGGCTTTGTCCCACAGAAGATCCTCAATCTTGAATAAACTGCTGTTTTTACACATGAGTTTGTTTCAGTTTTTGGGGATTCTGACACAGTGCAATGTTGCACTGGCGTGTTTGCCCTCCCCCAGGGTTGGCTCCTGCTTGGGGTTGGCGACCTGTATGCCTTATCCACTTCAAACTTTTGGGTGGCAAAAAAAAGGCGTTTGGGGGCTTTTCCTTGCTCTCCATGTCACCAGAAAGCCCTCTTAGAAGCAGTGAGGCAGCACCACATTGGCATGGTGAACTGTGTCCTGAAAGGTTTGGATGGGGCTGCAAATCTCAGATCACAAATTTTGCAACTGAATTCCAAAATAATTATTTGAATTAACAATGCATACATGTAAACCTAGTTATTTGAAATTCCTCTAATAACCTAATTGTTGAAATTCAGCAAAAGAATTCAACCATAAATTCAAGGTATTTTACCAAAAGTAACAGGTCTTTTACAAAGTAAATAACTGTGGTATAAGCAACTGCCTTAGGCTGATATGATTATGCCAAAGAAAAGGAGACAAGAACTCTTTAACATTTAGTTGAAAAGTTTACACAGTTATACTCCTTGAAGGAAACAATCATAATATTGAACTAAAACCAGTCACTTATATCCATTACCTTTACTTTTTTTAAAGTAGTAGATGATTTTAATGCTATATCTAGGCTTCCCCAGTCTTGGATTAGGTACATATTCTACTAGAATTGGAACCTTTCAAGTACCACACAGGGTCAAAGGATTAGACTTTTTAACACCAATTACAAGATTCCTTAGACACCCTAAGAATCATAAGAAAATAAGAACATAAGAACAAGCCAGCTGGATCAGACCAGAGTCCATCTAGTCCAGCTCTCTGCTACTCGCAGTGGCCCACCAGGTGCCCAGCTGGGAGCTCACATGTAGGATGTGAGCATAATGGCCTTCTGTGGCTGTTGCTCCCGATCACCTGGTCTGTTAAAGGCATTTGCAATCTCAGATCAAAGAAGCTCAAGATTGGTAGCCCTAGATCGTCTTCTCCTCCATCAATCTGTCCACGCCCCTTTCACAGCTATCAAGGTTGGTGGCCATCTCACACCACCTCCTGTGGCAGCATATTCCAAGCCTGTCACACGTTGCGTTAGTGAAATGTTTCCTTTTATTAGTCCTAATTCTTCCCCCCAGCATTTTCAATGAATGCCCCCTGGTTCTAGTATTATTGTGAGAAAGAGAGAAAAATTTCTCTCTGTCCAGCATTATTTTCTACCCCATGCATAATTTTATAGACTTCAATCCTTATCCCCCCTCAGCCGCCTCCCTCTCCAAACTAAAGAGTCCCAAAGCAGCTGCAGCCTGCCTCTCCTCATAGGGGAAGGTGCTCCAGTCCCTCAATCATCCTTGTTGCCCTTCTCTGCACTTTTTCTATCTCTCCTCAATATCCTTTTTGAGATCACAGTGAGCCAGAACTGGACACAGTACTCCAAGTGCAGTCGCTTCCACTGCTTTATATAAGGGCATGACAATCCCTTGCAGTTTTATTATCAATTCCTTTTCCTAATGATCCCCAGCATAGAGTTTGCCTTTTTCACAGCTGCCATGCATTGAGTTGACATTCCCTTGGAACTATTATCAACTAAGGCAGCCTAAATCCGCTTTCCTGGTCTGTGACTGATAGCTTCTGACCCCTGCGAAGCCGTGTATGTGAAGTTTAGATTTTTTGCCCCTATGATGCATCACTTTGCATTTTGCTACATTGAACTGCGTTGCCATTTCTGAGGCCACTCCACCCTAATTTATCAAGGTCCGCATGGAGCTCCTCGCAATCAACGTGGTTCTCACCACCCTACATAATTTGGTAACATCTGCAAACTTGGCCCTTACGCTACCCACCCCTACTTCCAGGTCTCATTTTATGAATAAGTTAAAGAGCACTGGTCCCAAAAGCGGATCAACCAGGGACACCACTCCCGACATCTCTCCATTGTGAGAACTTCCCATTTACACCCACTCTTTGTTTCCTGTTTCTCAACCAGTTTTTAATCCATAGGAGGACTTCCCCTCTTATTCCTTCATTGCTGGGTTTTCTCAACAGTCTCTGGTGAGGAACTTTGTCAAAAGCCTTTTGGAAATCCAAGTAGACAATGTCCACCAGTTCACCCCTGTCCACATGCCTGTTTACACACCCCTCAAAGAACTCTAGTAAGAGTTTGTAAGGCAGGATTTTCCCCTGCAAAAGCCATGCTGCCTCTTTCCCAGCAGGTCTTGCTTTTCTACATGTTTAATAATTTTATCTTTAATGATAGATTCTACTAATTTACCAGGAACAGATGTCAAACTGACTGGCCTGTAATTTCCCGGGTCCCCCCTAGATCCTTTCTTAAAGATTAGTGACGTTGGCCCATCTTCCAGTCTTCCAGGGATGGAGCCTGATTTCAGGGATAAGTTGCATATTAAAGTGAGAAGATCAGCAATTTCATGCTTGAGCTCTTTAAGAACTCTTGGGTGAATGCAATCCTGGGCCAGGGGATTTGGTAACATTTAGTTTATCAATGGATGCCAGAACTACTTCCTTGACTACCACTATCTTAAGCTAGTTCCTCGGGATTAGCCTCCCTAAGAAGCTTGGTTCAGGTGCAGGAATGTTCCTCCACCCTCCTCTTGGGTGAAGACAGATGCAAAGAATTCATTCAGCTTCTCTGCAATCTCCCTGCCATCTTTTTAGCACACCCTTTGTTCCTTTGTCATCTAGCGGGACTAAGCTTCCCATGCTGGCTTCCTGCTTAGCGATGTACTTGAAGAACTGTTTGTTGCTGGTTTTGATGTTGCATTGTATCCATGCGTTCCTCATAATCCTTTTTTGCCTCCCATACGGCTAACTTGCTTCTCTTTTGCCAACATTTGTGTTCCCTCTCATATTCTTCATCAGCCAAACTGGACTTCCATTTTCATAAAAGATATTTTCTTTGTTCTGATAATTTCCTCAACCTCTCTTGTTAACCATGGTGGCTTTCTTTTGGACTAGGTGCCTTTTTTTCTAACCTGTGGAACCACATTCCAGCTGAGCTTTTATTACTGTGTTTTTTTAAATAACCTCCAAGCATCCTGGACAGTTTTGACTCTCTCTTGATTTTCCCTTTCAGCTTCCTGCGCACTATCCCCCCCTCATCTTTGAGAAATTTCCCTTTCTGAAGGCCGAATGTAACTACATTAGTAGTTGCCACTTGTTAAGCATGCTGAGATACTGAATCTGACGACAGCATTGTGAGTGGCTGTTCCCTCTCGGCTCCAGCAACAACACTGACTTCCTGCACCAGGTCCTGGGTCCCACATAGAATTAGATCTAGGATCACCTCTCCCCTGGTTGGTTCCTGGCTTCATCTGCTCCTATAAGCCACAGTCATTTAGCATATCCAGGAATGCTCTCTCCTTACCTCTGACCCTGAACATGCATTTTTCCAGTTTATATGGGGATAGTTAAAATCACCCATTACCGCGACATTTTTGTTTTTTTGTTGGCCTCTCCTAATTTCTTTTTCCATCTCAGAATCCTCTTGTGCACTTTTGGTCAGGGAGGGGCGATAATATATTCCTAATTTTTAAACTGTCCTTCACACCTGGTATTGATATCCACGGTGATTCTGTAGGGGAACCAGCTCCCCCTGCATTTTTCTATTTTACATGTGATACTATATGCTCTCTTTGATGTAAAGGGCAACTCCACCCCCAATGCGCCCTGTCCTATCCTTCCTATAGAGGCCACCTGTAGCCTGGTATAGCAACATCCCACTGGTTCTCCTCATTCCACCATGTCTCTGTAATGCCCACTATATCAAAGTCCTCCTTCAAAACTCTGTGCTCCTAAGCTCCCCATTTTTAGGTTGAAGGCTTCTACTATTAGCATTGAGACACCTGTATGCCCTTTCTATGTCCTTAACCTGGGATTTATGTGCTTTACCCTCAAGTCTTTTGTAGACACTATCCCTTGTCACATACACATTGCTGTATTTCCTTGCTTGTATGTGGTTGATTTAGAAAAACCTCCCTCTCATCTGCATCCCCACCAGATGCTGTATTCGGCGAACGGGGAGTCACCTCAGCTCCTGTAGAGCTTTCCCCCAGTGATCAGTTTAAAAGCTGTTCTGCCAGCAGCCTGGTTCCTCTTTAGTTAAGATAAAACCCGTCCAGTTTGTACAGGCCTATCACTTGTCCCAAAAGGTTCCCCAGTTCCTGACAAATCTGAAACCCTCTGCTTTACACCACCTTCTCATCCACGCATTGAGACCCTGTATCTCCGGCTTGCCCTGGCTCACTCCTGCGGCGTGGAGCGGGTAGCATTTCTGAGGAAATGCCACCTTGGAGGTCCTGGACTTCAACCTGTTTCTAAGCAGCCTAAATTTAGCTTCAAGAACCTCCCGGCTACACTTCCCAGTAGCCGTTGGTGCCAATGTGGACCCTGGCTGCTGACTCCACCCCAGCGCAATCTAAAAGCCTATCTAGGCGAAGCGTGACATCCGCGAAACCGCCAGCGCCAGGCAGGCAAGTCACCATCGCGGTCATCACGCCTCTCACAAACCCAACTCTCTGCATTTCTAATGGTCGAAATCACCCACTGCAAAGGGGCCCCCCACCTCTCCGAGGGGTATCCTCCAGTGTGAGAGGATAGCTGATCACCGGATTAAGGAAGGGATCCCATCTAAGGAGGCATCTTCCCCCACCTCGAACTAGCACCCTCCATCCCCAAGACCTTCATTCTCCATGACATCTGAAGAGATGTCACCTTGGGAAGTGGGACCCGGCTATTAAGGTCCCTGAAAGCCTCGTCTGTCACCCTCTCCTGCCTCTTCCAACTTCTCCAGGTCTGCCCACCTTGGCTTCAAGAGAACGCACCTGCGTTCAGCCCGAGTGCCAGGAGCTCATTACCAGCGAGGGCACACTTGCGACTTCTGTCCTAGTGGCAGATAGTCATACATGTGACACTCGAGTCTGCGAAAACGCTGGAAAGCCCCCATCCCCCTGCTGGCTTTCTGCCTTCATATCTGATTTGTTTAGATATTTAAAATATTAAGCACGAGTCACTGCTTACCTGGAGCTATCTTACTTGCGTACTATCTGTCAAATATGTCCTTATTGATTTAAAACAAAAAAAAAATAGAATTAAAATTGCGCGTGGCCGTTAGTAGAGTCTCTTCCCTGGCCAAGTCAAGTGCTCTTCCTGGCCAGAGTCTCTTCTGCTGCTACTCCTCTCTGCTGGTTCCAGGGAACTGGAACTAAAGCCCCACCTCTCAGGATAATCCCTTCTAAACACTGACTTATTTTCCCACTGGTTCAGTACAAAAAAAGAGTTCAAAGGAGCTTAGTCCCAAGTCTAGGGCCTTTAAGATGCTGTAACATAATGGCAATAAAACGACCCTGGGCGGGGTGTAAAACATGGCCGCCCACAATCATACAAAGATATGTGGAGGCTTTGACAAATAGTAACTAGGAAAGCCTCTTCTTTCTTAAGGATGTAGAATGGAAAAAAGATCCAAACATGACAAGAAGAAGAGTCACTGCAGGACTGAACTTCAGGACACCTAGCAGACAGGGCTTAAAAAACATTCCACTGTATCACTACAAACAAAAAAAAAAAAATGAAACTCAGGTTCATTCCGCAAATGCAGAATGATGCGCTTTCAAACTGATTTCCGTGCGCTTTGCAGCTGTGCAGAGGGGCGAAATCCACTTGCAAACAGTTGTAAGAAGTGGTTTGAAAGCGCATTATTTTGCATTAATTGCAAGAAAAAGACCTCAGATAAGAAGACCTGCCTTTTTAGTCATCTCCTCCTGCTTTTGCTATCGACTTCCTCTCACAGACTGGAGGAAGCAAAACCATTTTAAAATGAAGAGAGTGCTACATAAGTACTGATATGATCTCACACTTGAGATGAAAAAAGAGAACCCCAACACTATAGGACTATGGGGTTACGGGCGAGGGGGGCAACACAAAACACTGGACCTCACTTTTTCCTTTGTAAAGCACTAAAGAGAAGGGAAAGAAGAGAATAATCTGACTAAATGAGTCCAAAACTAGGGAATCTTGGGACAAATGTAAACAAATGTAAACAAACAAATGCTGACTTAAAACATGTTAACAGATAAAGCCATTCATTCAGAATTAGATCGTTAGACTATCAGGGTCAATACTGGTTACTCTGATTGGCAGCAACTCTTCTTGGTCTTCAGGTCATTTACGTACTGATCCTTTAACCCGAGAGGTTATTGATTGAATCTAAGCCCTTTTGCGCACAGAGTGGATGCTTGTCACTGTGCCAGGATTCCTTCCCAACAAAATGAGGCAAGAGAAACTGACCCAAACAAACATGTTGATAACAGCTGTTGCTTACACACCACATGGGGACAGCGACTGAGTTGGTCCCTCAAAAGTGATTCTCCAGGAATAGCTAGCAACCACAGCAACAAATTTAAGTTATCACTTAGGTCAGGGGTAGGGAACCTGCGGCTCTCCAGATGTTCAGGAACTACAA
>NC_059426.1:8495407-8521849 GCF_021028975.2 Sphaerodactylus townsendi | reverse complement strand
AGGAAGAAAGAAAGAAAGAAAGAAAGAAAGAAAGAAAGAAAGAAAGAAAGAAAGAAAGAAAGAAAGAAAGAAAGAAAACAAGCATTGGCAGGAAGGGGTGGTTTTAAAAGGAGAATCTGGGGAAATTTAGGGTATGCCTGCTGTCAGGGGTGCAATTATTAAGATAGCAGCACCTAAATTTCAGAGTATCTTCATGAGACCCTACTGATGATACCACCCAGGTTTGGTGAAGTTTGGTTCAGGGGGTCCAAAGTTATGGACCCTCAAAGGTGTAGCCCCCATCTCCTATTAGCTCCCATTGGAAACAATGGGGGATGGGGACACTCCCTATGGGAATCCATAACTTTGGACTCCCTAAACCAAACCTCACCAAACCTGGGTGATATCATTAGGATAGTCTCCTGAAAAATCCCTGCAATTTTGGTGCTGCTAGCCTAAAAACTGCACCCCCTGCAGGTTAAAAACAGAAAAAACACTGCAAATTCAAAAAATCCCACCTGCATTTTTGGCGCGCCCCCCCCCCCACAAGGTGGAGCCCTGGGCAACTGCCCACTTTGCCCAATGGGAGGAACGCCTCTGCTGGATATCAATTGTAAAAGTGAGAAATCGCAGGGCCCCACTGAAAACCTTAAAGTCCCCAGTGCTTGTCATTAACATAGACAGCGAGAAGCAGAAAAACCAACCCCCAAAAGCCCCCAAAGTGTATCCAGCCCAGATTTTGCTTCTGTGAAGGAAGGGAAGACCTTATCTGCAACAGGCTCCGTCGGGTGCACTTTGAAGGCAAACATTTCCTCGCCCAGCCCCAAGTGTCGATTCACATCTGCGATGCACGGATGTACGGGTGCGAAGAGTCACAAACAATACGATGAAAGCAAAGCAGAGGAAGACTGTTCAGGTGGATAAAAATAAAGCTCTGTTTGCCTCAAGTTCTCATTTTCCTAACGTCCACCCTTAATTTGCTTCCCACAGTTATAAATGCACGTTCCTTGAAGAAAGGACTAAAGGATTTCTTTGCCAAGTGTGCCATCTGCCCCGAAATCCCCTCAGCACCCCCATTCTTCTGAGGAACGGAGATGTAGCGGAGGTGAATCGGACCCACAAGCACCCTTCCGGTCACACAGTGCGACTTTCGTACGCCGCTTAACAATACGGGCGAGGACAAATGGTAGCGCAGTGGGGTTTCAGCTGGATCCAAGCTAGCCCAATCTCGTCAAATCTCAGAAACTAAGCTAGACAGTATTTGGCGGGGGAGACCACCAAGAAAGCCCAGGGCTGCTACGTAGAGGCAGGAAATGGCAAACCATTCCTGTTCATCTCTTGCCTTGAAAACCCTTCAGAGTCACCAGAAGTCAGTTGCGACGTAATGCCTTCCCTAAGAACATAAGAAAAGAGCCTGCTGGATCAGACCAGAGTCCATCTAGTCCAGCACTCTGCTACTCGCAGTGGCTCACCAGGTGCCTTTGGGAGCTCACATGCAGGAGGTGAAAGCAATGGCCTTCTGCGGCTGTTGCTCCCGAGCACCTGGACTGTTAAGGCATTTGCAATCTCAGATCAAAGAGGATCAAGATTGGTAGCCATAGATCGACTTCTCCTCCATAAATCTGTCCAAGCCCCTTTTAAAGCTATCCAGGTTAGTGGCCATCACCACCTCCTGTGGCAGCATATTCCAAACACCAATCACACGTTGCGTGAAGAAGTGTTTCATTTTATTAGTCCTAATTCTTCCCCCCCCCCCCCAGCATTTTCAATGAATGCCCCCTGGTTCTAGTATTGTGAGAAAGAGAGAAAAATTTCCTACCCCATGCATAATTTTATAGACTTCAATCATATCCCCCCTCAGACGTCTCCTCTCCAAACTAAAGAGTCCCAAACGCTGCAGCCTCTCCTCATAAGGAAGGTGCTCCAATCCTTCAATCATCCTCGTTGCCCTTCTCTGCACTTTTTCTACCTCTTCGATATCCTTTTTGAGATGTGGCGACCAGAACTGAACACAGTACTCCAAGTGCGGTCGCACCACTGCTTTATATAAGGGCATGACAATCCTTGCAGTTTTATTATCAACTCCTTTCCTAATTATCCCCAGCATAGAGTTTGCCTTTTTCACAGCTGCCATGCATTGAGTTGACATTCCCATGGAACTATCAACTAAGACGCCCAAATCCCTTTCCTGATCTGTGACTGATAGCACTGACCCTTGTAGTGTGTATGTGAAGTTTGGATTTTTTTGCCCCTATGTGCATCACTTTGCATTTTGCTACATTGAACTGCATTTGCCATTTCTTAGCCCACTCACCTAATTTATCAAGGTCCACTTGGAGCTCTTCGCAATCCTTTGTGGTTCTCACCACCCTACATGGGGCACCCCCACCAAACCTGGCTGTTATCAGCAGGATACTATCCTGATGATACCACCTAAGTTTAGTGAAGTTTGGTTCATGGGGTCCAAAGTTATGGACCCTCAAAAGGTAGCCCCATCTACTGTTAGTTCCCATTGGAAACAATGGGAAATGGGGCACCTTCTTTGGGGATCCATAACTTTGGACCCCCTGAACCAAACTTCACCAAACTTGGCTGGTATCAGCAGGAGTGTCGCCGGACAATATCCTAAAATTCTGATGCCACTATCCTAAAAACTGCGACCCCTGCCGGTTGACAAAGTAAAAACACTAAAAATATCAAAAATACATTTTTGCTGCTCCCTCCCTGGTGCAACATGCACCCCCCAGCCCCGTGGTAGCTACGCCACTGGTGCTACGCCACTGACCCTACCTGAACCTTGTAAACGGGAGGTGCTGAACACCACGTCTAGGACCTTCTGCAGGAAAAGCAGACAAAATCCCTCTGCCCCCACCCTTCCCTATATGCACAAATGCCACTCAAGAGAGGCTAATGCTCAGCACTAAGACCTACCCACATGATGCACTTGACTATATCATGTTCTTCAACATCGTACAAAGCCTGGGCTTGAAAATACTACAGGTCCACTCTGGCCCAAGTTGCATTCTGCAGATTCCAACAGAAAAGATTGAAGCACCCACTTAACTTTCCACCTGAAATCAATAGGACTTAACAGCTTCGGCTGGATCGGGCCCAGAGTTGATTCTGTGCTTTTGATTAGCAAAACACAAAACAATAAACAGCACAAAAGAAGCAAATCCGACTGAGTCAGCCTCCCACATAGGAAACTATTTGCTGGTTTCTTGTCGTCCGGCCAACTGCATTGTCATGAGAGTGCATTCAGCATATTGCGTCAAATTAGCACAAGAATGCGTTTTGGAAATGGAAAGGAACCCTATATCGGGATCTGAACAACAGGGCAACTCAGATTAGGCAAAGTAGACATGCCACACCAAATAATAATTTTACCTGC
Source organism: Sphaerodactylus townsendi (assembly GCF_021028975.2). NCBI lineage: Eukaryota > Metazoa > Chordata > Lepidosauria > Squamata > Sphaerodactylidae > Sphaerodactylus > Sphaerodactylus townsendi. Next base: position 8,518,479 of record NC_059426.1, on the reverse strand, counting down.
AATAACAATGGAACACTACATATTCAGCCTGAATAACAGAAGTGATACATACTCTGCGTAAGACACATATTAAGTATCACTTAATGGTGCCCATGGATACCCATAACATCCGACACTTTTCCTGATGCCTACCAAGTGTTCTTAGAAAGTGGGAGGGGCCAGACGGGTTTCTTTTCTGATTGGCTACTGGAAACTTGGTAGGCTGCGCAGATTTTTTCACAGGTTGCTTTGGCAGTAGCTGCCCATGGATACCCATAACATCCGACACTTTTCCTGATGCCTACCAAGTGTTCTTAGAAAGTGGGAGGGGCCAGATGGGTTTCTTTTCTGATTGGCTACTGGAAACTTGGTAGGCTGCGCAGATTTTTTCACAGGTTGCTTTGGCAGTAGCTGCCCGTGGATACCATAACATCCGACACTTTTCCTGATGCCTACCAAGTGTTCTTAGAAAGTGGGAGGGGCCAGATGGGTTTCTTTTCTGATTGGCTACTGGAAACTTGGTAGGCTGCGCAGATTTTTTCACAGGTTGCTTTGGCAGTAGCTGCCCGTGGATACCATAACATCCGACACTTTTCCTGATGCCTACCAAGTGTTCTTAGAAAGTGGGAGGGGCCAGACGGGTTTCTTTTCTGATTGGCTACTGGAAACTCGGTAGGCTGCGCAGATTTTTTTCACAGGTTGCTTTGGCAGTAGCCGCCACCACACCACAAGGACCTTCACTGTGTGACTGAAGGGAAATTGCAGCGGCCATTTTGCACCTGGCTCCGCCTACTGTGGCAGCCATTCTGTGTCAGAATTCCAAAGGTGCCCTCCGGCTCAAAAAGGCTGGGGATCCTTGTCCTTGTAGAATGGAAATCTTCTTTAATTCTGGGTGTTTTTTTTAATGTGGAGTGTGGCAGGGCAGTTATATGAGAATGGCGATGGGGTGCATTAAAAGCCTTTAAACTTGATGGCCCCAAAAAGAGGTTGTTGAAAGGCTCTTATCTATTTTAAATCAACGGGATTTAAATCAACAACCAATTAGCATGCACTTTTATTAGGAATAATTTAGAGGATATAGTAGAAAATTGAAATCAGTGATTTAAAATGGCTTTTGCCTTGCCTGTGACTTAAATCAATCTACCAGGGGAAGTAGCATTCTATAAACTCTATCATGCCAGCAAATTGAAAGTTTGACAGTACTCTCAATAAATAAAAATATTCAACCCAACACACTTTTGTCTGTAGCTTCCAGTTCCATTATTCTTACCAGCGATGAGAAGAGTTCATTCCAAGGTGTCCACATTTTATATATATATTTTTTAAAAAAACAAAAAAAACTTTCCTAAAGGGTTTACCTAATCAGGGTAGTACTATTTTGATAGCTGGAAGATTAAAATATGCCATAAAACTGCTGCTATTAACCCTCTTCTTTCATTTCAATACAAATAAACAGGCAAGACTTCCATTCAAAAGGGATGCTACGTCGTCTGTATTTTGAAGAGTACAAATTAGATGTTATTCCACATGCCTCAAACGCTGGCAGGGGTTTATTAGCGTGTGAAATCCCTTTGATGTGCAGCACGGTTCTGCGAGCCAAGTATTGCACTTAGCTCAGTTAAACTGATCAGCTATGGGGCATTTAAAAGTCAGTCCCTTATATTAACAGAATTGCATTTATATTGCAACTGAGAGCCGTCTAGAGTGGCAAACCCCCGCAGATGCTAAGCACGGAGCTTAGAGCAGGATTTCGACATCCATTTTTTTTTATCAAGCATTCCTGAAACCTAGAATATATTCAGTGCCTCCCCGAAAACCTCAGGGGTAACTATAATTGTTTCAAAGTTCCCTCCCACTCAATCTTCTGCCACAGAGCTTTGTTCCAAAGCTTAGGACTTCTGGAAATACTTGTAAACCATGCAGATCCTAATCTAAATGAGTGCCAGTCCTGGTAAAGGGTAGAGAAACCAGCGCAGCAGAGTGAGCCTTTGCCAGCGGAGGTGGAGGTTATAGCAACAAGCGGTGGCTCGACAAACCAGTCAAGGGCGTTGTGAGCAAACAAAACTTTGCACCTTAAAATGAGAAATTTGCCAGGAAGGAATCCGTCAGGAGCAGGACAGGAAGTTAAGAAAAGGGGGGAAAGCAACAGCAGATGGAATTAGGAACAGATCTGATCGATGTAGAATAGGTCAATCTTGAAAACCCTACGAAATCACCATTGCCAATTGTGACTTGATGATACACATAAAGCTCCTTGAAGACCAACAAGATTACTGGCTTTCGAAAATCAAGGTGTCCTCCATCAGTTACCAAAGAACACAGAAATGGAGATTTGTAGGTACCAGAATGGTTATTGATTATCTGGAAAGGGGAGCTTCAACTGGAATCTAGAGCGGATTCTGCATGGGCCAAAAACAGCGGTGTGCAAAAGATGTGAAAACAGTGTAAACTCTTTTACACCGTTTTAAACCATTTTACACTGTTTTCACCCTGCTGTTTCTGGCCCATGCGGAATCCTCCCAGGTGTGGAGGAGGAATGTTTCCTGATTGTGGATTTCTTTGGCAAATCTGGGTGTTTTGAGTTTTCTGGGCTATGTGGCCGTGGGCTGTTGATTTGAGCTTCTAACACTTCACTTGGATCTGTGGCTGGCAAATTCAGAGGAAAGTCATGACAAGATGTGCTATGCTTCGTGGCGCACTGTGGAGTGATTTGCATGCTGGGAATTTGCTTTGTCCTCCTCTCAGGTGGGGAGTGAGGCATGTTTGCCATTGACCAGGCGGACATCATTTGCAGACCAGGCATCTGTATTATTATTCACATAACAACACAGCACAAGTGTCTGGAATTCATCTCTGAATATCGAGTCCTTCCCAAGGACCTAGGATATTAGAGGTATTTGCGTAGAATATGTGCAGTTCCTAGAAGTGCTGCTTTCTGCAGCATATGTGGACTAAGTATTCTGTCCCAAGTTTAGGCTTTCCGGATGTTTTTATTATTATTATTATTGTTATTATTATTATTATTATTATTATTATTTGGGGTGGGGGTATTATTATTATTATTATTATTATTATTATTATTATTGTGTATTGTTAAGGTTTATAGACCGCCCTCCCCCAGAAGGCTCAGGGCGGTGAATGCACTCAAATAGAGAACGCCTCTCAGATTTAAAATCCGTTAAAATATCAATTGTACGAGCTCTAATCAATATAAACCCTACCCCATTAAAAAGCAGCATTATTAAAATTAACACAAAAGATGGCACCTACTATCAATTCCCTCAAAAACCCAAAGGGGAGGGGCGGTAGGGATCCGCGCTTGATGTGGAAATTTTGCATTTAGGGAGACCAAGCCAAGAGCCGGGACTTTAATGGAAGCTTCGGGCAGACCGATTCGCCGTAGCGAGACACCACAAAGTAGGCCTGTTGATAAGCGATTGCCAGCTGCAGCTGTCTGTGGGTGGGTTAGAAGTCACACCAGGTATGCGTCACGAAAGAATAACCATTAGCAGATTTGCATTGCAAATCTTAAAGCACAGGCTGGTAAAAAAAAACAACGTAGAGCTGCTTTCACAGCACTAGAAATGCGAGATGGAGACATTTCTTTCTTTCTTTCTTTCTTTCTTTCTTTCTTTCTTTCTTTCTTTCTTTCTTGCCACACTTCTTTGGCACACTGGAAATTTATAACTTCCACATTACAAAATGAGCATTTATGTCGATAACCAAAATGTTTAAACCAGCGAGTCGCGGAAAGCATTTTGAGCTGGGTATAATACAAGTTCCCAAAGAGGAAGTTGGAGAGGGCAGTGCAAAGAAAGAAAGCATGTTTTCACTGTGGCGTTTTAAACAAATCCCTCACCATAGGTTAAATTGAGGAGCAAAGTGGACGGTTCGAGACCAACAGGGTTTCAAGGTATTATTATTATTATTATTATTATTATTATTATTATTATTATTATTATTATTATTATTATTAAATACATTATTGACGTATTCTTCATGTTTCTGTTGGTATGCCGTCCTATCCCGAGAAGGGCTCAAGGCGGTGTACAGAACAAAACTTATCAGCTAAAAACATACATATAATTAAAACAACAGTAGCATCTTAGAACCTCGCCCGCGCCCTTACGAAACCCTCCTAATGCAAAATAATGGGTCCTGATGGTATTAGGGCCCATGGGGGTAAAGAGGAGGGGGAAGGGGCACCCTCAGCGGCCGGTCTCTCCAAAGGCCCGGTGGAACAACTCAGTCTTACAGGCCCTGCGGAAATCCCGCAGGGCCCGGACAGCTGGACGGAGAGTGTACAAACATTTAGGAATTAAACCTTCCTTTATCAGATACGTTTGTCAGGTATCCAGAGCTGTAGCGAGGGGGAACTATGCCCGGGGCACGTGTGTGCCCTGCACCCCTGCCGCTTCCCCACCACGCCCCAGAACACCCCCAACCTGTCCCCGCATCAGTGCACGCCCAGTGCAAGGCACCCCCTCATCTCCCTGGGTGCTACACCACTGCAAGTATCCAGCAAAGCGAGCTCTGACTCTCAAAAGCTCCCTGGAGCCTGCAAATCTTATCAATCTTGAAGGAGATACTGGTCTAGAACAGTGGTGGCGAACCTATGGCACGGGTGCCAGAGTCGCCCCCCCCCCCCCACACACACACATCTAGGCTGGTCTGGGCTACTGGGCTCGATTATTAGCATTACCTAAGACCTAATTGGGAAGCAGTGTAGGTAACCCTGTTAAGCGCTGTTAAACCCCACTGATTTTCATGCAAAGAACTAAAGTGCGATCCTTTACCTGGGAGTAAGCTCAGTTGCTGGCAATGGGGCTTGCTTCTGAGTAAACCCTCCTAGGGTCGTGATTCACCCGTTGGAAGAGTTGCGCGGTTGCTTCAAAGCAAAGCCACTGACTACCGCCAAGCTTACTCCTGAGTAACGCGCGCCTCGGAGCCAACCTCAGTATTCAGGTTAAATTGGCACTTTGCGATAAATAAGTGGGCTTGGGGTTGCAATTTGGGCACTCGGTCTCAAAAAGGTTCGCTATCACTGGTCTAGAATCTCTAGTCCAGGGGTCTACAACCTGTGGCTCTCCAGATGTTCATGGACTACAAATCCCATCAGCCTCTGCCAGCATGGCAGAGCCCAGGGCTATCCAAAGCTAAGTGAGGGTCCCTAATATCCTAATATCACAATGCCTGAGCTACTATGGGGCTGCAGCTCAGTGGTAGAACATTTGCTTGGCACGCAGAAGGTCCCAGCATCTCCCACGAAAAGGACCAGGTTGCAGCTATTGTGGAAGACCCCTCCCTGAGCCCACAGTCAGACACTCTGCCCAGAGGTGGGATCCTATAGAGTTCTTCACAGGTTCAGAAAGGCAGGTTGCTAATTATTTGTGTGTGTGCGAGGGGGTTGCTAGTTGGTGATTTTACTTAAAATGATTTCTGCAGAAGTGACGCCCCTCCTCTCAACAATAGTGCGCAGAGCAAAACAGTCTAGCAGGAGGGGCACCGGCGTGCGTGGCAGCCTGCGCCTGCGTGCATTCGTTTCCCGCCCAAGGACCGGCGCAGTGGCTGCGTCCTTGCCACAGCCCCGCCCAGGAATGCCCCGCCCCCGGAATGCCCGGTCACGCCCCCGGAATGCCCCACCCAGCCCCATTGGCGCTACGCCACAGTTTGAACCCCACCACCATGGGAACCTGCAATTAAAATTTTTGGATCCCACCACTGACTCTGCACCTTTTGGTGGAACAAAGGTCTCATCCAGCAGCTTCATGCATGTGTTCAAACGACGTTTGCTCACCTAACCGATACCTGAGGGCATGCATTTTCTAAGACTACTCTTCTCGCAGCTCATATTTGCATGTGTGCAGTGGTGTACCGGGTCTAAATGGCACCCGAGAGCAAGACTGCGCCCCCCCCAACTGGCTCCCCCCCAAGCCCCACTTACAGGAGCCAGCAGGGAGGCTAGGGGGAGCGGGAGATTAACAAGGGGTCGTCCACCCAGGACTAGGGAGAGCTTGAGAGCCGGCCTACAGGGAGGAGAGGCGAGAAGGCAGGGCTTTCTGATGACAAGCTGACCCAGATGGGCACCACGGTTGCAGGCCAGCTTCTGCCTTCCCCGGCCTCCCGGGGGGGGCGGGAGCCAGCCCACAGCTGTGGTGACCAGCTCAGCCGATGAGCGGTGCCGCAGCACGGGGGAGCCGCCGAACGCCACCCCCACGTGACGAAACAGTGTGCGCCCAAGAACAGGGGATACCCCATGTTCCCATTAGCAGTACGCCACTGCATGTGTGTGTTGCTGGTTGAGTGGGTCGAGTTACTTCCGCTCACGGTGCTCCATTCAAATTAGGACCTTCGAAAAGAGTCCTCTCCCTAGCATCGCTGGCCAGATGTTTTAGAGCTGAAATCTGTGAACGGTTTCCTTTAGAGAATTAATCCATCTCATGTTGGGTATTCTTCTTTTCCTGCTACCTCCAACTTTTCCCAGCATTGTTGTCCTTTCCAATGACTCTTATCATGTTAACTTCTAGTGACAGTGCCGACTTAATTCGATCTAGAATCCACTGGTTTGTCTTTTTGGCAATCCGTCGGATGCTCTTCCAAAACTACATCTCAAACAAATCAACTTTCTTTCTATCAGTTTTCTTCCCTGTCCAATTTTCACACCTTACATCAGAGATGGCAAAACTTTTCAGGACCGAGTGCCCAAATCGCCACCCAAAACCCAAATGGCCACCCAAAACCCAACACGGCAATTTAACCCGAATACTGAGGTTTTAGTTTAGAAAAAACAGTTGGCTCGGAGGCGTGCGTTACTCAGGAGTAAGCTTAGTGGTAGTCAGTGGCTTTGTTTTGAGGCAACCGTGCAACTCTTCCAACGGGTGAATCACAACCCTAGGAGAGTTTACTCAGAAGGAAGCCCCATTACCAGCAATTGAGCTTACTCCCAGGTAAAAGATCACGCTTTAGTTCTTCGCATAAAAATCAGTGGGGTTTAACAGCGCCTAACAAGGTTATCTACACTGCTTCCCCAAAACTAGGTCTTAGGTTAAATGCTAATAATCGGGCCCAGTGGCCCAGGCCAGCCTAGATGGGGGGGGGCAACTGCGCGTGCCCACAGAGAGGGCTCTGAGTCAACGCTCTGCCGCACCCGTGCCATAGGTTCGCCACCACTGCCTTACATAGTAATGAGGACTACAACAGCAAGAATTAGTTTGATCTTCGTCACCAGAGACACACACACGCTTACACGTAAGAAACATTGGGATACTCCAATAAAAATTGTGGAACGGACACCTTTGGGTCCCACACAATATCCTGAAAAGTCAGACATGAAAATAAATTTGCACACGAATTGTATAGTTGAGCAACAGATACCATAAGACAACACTTATGAGTATTCCTCCTCTCTGGAAAGCCATTACCAATCAAAATTCTTCCTCGTAATTTAAATTCCAAAAACCATCAATAAATATCCTCACTCTCCCCGCCCACAGGCTTTTTTTAATAAGCACAATTACTCATTCCATTTGCATTTCAACAATCAGACACTTCTCACCAAAAACAATTCTGTAGGTAGCTGCACAGTTTGGCTTTCTTTTTAAACTCTCTCTTAAACATCGACTCCCTGGGTTAGGCCTAAAAGTTTGAACTGAAACTGAACAATAGACATTGTTCCTGCAGCAGCCAAGTATTTTTAGGAAATGTGTGGCGCAGGGCCGGAGCGAGGGTGAACTGCCACGTTCCCGCCTGCCCCGGAATGCCCCCACACCGGCACGGGCACGGTACATCGCACGCGCGCACCCCATGATTTGAGGCATGTTCGTTTGGGTATAAGCCCCACTGCATTTGATGGGATTTGGTGGTGATGGGTGGGCTAACTTGTGATGATCCCGCAGGGTTTTCAAGGAAGGAGGAGGAGGAGGAGGAGGAGGAGGAGGAGGAGGAGAAGAAGAAGAAGAAGAAGAGTTTGGATTTATATCCCCCCTTTCTCTCCTGTAGGAGACTCAAAGGGGCTTACAATCTCCTTGCCCTTGCTCCCTCACAACAAACACCCTGTGAGGTAGGTGGGGCTGAGAGAGCTCCGAGAAGCTGTGACTAGCCCCAGGTCACCCAGCTGGCATGTGTGGGAGTGCACAGGCTAATCTGAATTCCCCAGATAAGCCTCCACAGCTCAGGCGGCAGAGCGGAGAATCGAACCCGGTTCCTCCAGATTAGAGACATGAGCTCTTAACCTCCTACGCCACTGCTGGAAGAGGAGGAGGAGGAGGAGGAATGGGAAAACAAACCTGTTTCACCAGATTAGAGTCTGCCGCTCATGTGGAGGAAAATAAGGGAATCAACCACTACATCATGTTCAGACATGGTCTGCAATAGAGTTCTGAGAACTGTGACTGGCCCAGGGTTAGCCAGCAGGCTTCATGTGGAGGAGTTACAATGGGACTTACTTCTGAGTTAACAGGGAAAGCCTTGCGATACTTAGTAACAGCCACATTTACCAGAAATAGACCCTTTAAGCTAAAACTAATCAGGAGAAACCCACCCACCTGATCCAATCCCAATTAAACCAATGGGAATGACTCGAAGGCAGAATATTCCCAAGGGAATAGCATCATACACATCTTAAGGGTGGTTTTGCGTGGGCATTTATATTTGTTCAAGCTACCCTTCTACCTTTCCTCCGTTGTCTCTCCCGCTGCCTAAATTCTGATCATACGCTCCCTGGAGTGGAAACCTAGAGTTTTTCTGCTGCCGTTTATACTGCAAATGCATTTTGTCTGCATTAATGCTGAAATAACATTTTCCTCTGCCGGCGAGTCGAGAGTTTTCTTTAAACAAACGTAAACCAAGGAAGGCGAGCGCAAAAATACATAAGATTTTTTTGTTTTGGAAAACAAAGATTTGTCGGTTTGGAAATACTAGTTTCTTTGGCTGGGAAACTGTCAAAAGGAAGGCACCAGATCACATTCTGGCAGAGAATTGCATCATTCCGTTGAGGTGAATGCACTTCGACTGGCGTACTGTGAAGAAACATTCACCCCCACCTCAAAAAACTCCAGCCTCATTTTGCCTTGTCAAGGCTGCCGTTCCAACAAAGAACTGTTCGCCCACAGATGAAACCAACTCTCCCAGATGTGTGGTCAGACCGGAGAGTCCTTCAGGCCAACTTTCAAACCAATCCACAAACTTTACTTTAAACCTAAAGCAGGCAGGGAATTCCGGGGCAACTTAAAGCTGCGCAACCGATGGGACTCGGCAAAGTTATCCCACGCGTTCTTCCAACCAAGAACTCCTTCGCAAGCACGGTTCACCCAATCTCAGACAAGGCAAACGATTAACTCCGGGTGCCTTGTTATCAAAGAGATCCACTCTCAAGAGGCAACCGGCTGTTTTTTTTTGCGAACAATAAGGATGAGCAAGTCAGCTGGAAACAGGGTGGATCTCTTTTCATTCAGTGCCTTGAACAAGAAGAAGAAGAAGAAGAAGAAGAAGAAGAAGAAGAAGAAGAAGAAGAAGAAGAAGAAGAAGAAGAAGAAGAGGAGGAGGAGTTTGGATTTATATCCCCCCCCTTTCTCTCCTGTAGGAGACTCAGAGGGGCTGACAATCTCCTTGCCCTTCCCCCCTCACAGCAAACACCCTGTGAGGTGAGTGGGGCTGAGAGAGCTCCGAGAAGCTGTGACTAGCCCAAGGTCACCCAGCTGGCGTGTGTGGGAGTGTACAGGCTAATCTGAATTCCCCAGATAAGCCTCCACAGCTCAGGCGGCAGAGCGGGGAATCAAACCCGGTTCCTCCAGATTAGATACACGAGCTCTTAACCTCCTACGCCACTGCTGCTCCCACAACTGCAGGGGAGGGAATAAAACAGGCCGGTGTATTGTCGAAGGTTTTCATGGCCGGATTCAACTGGTTGTGGTAGGTTTTCCGGGCTGTGTGGCCGTGGTCTGGTAGATCTTGTTCCTAACGTTTCCCCTGCATCTGTGGCCGGCAACTTCAGAGGTGTATCGCATCTTCAGAGGGTGTATCACAGAGAGAAGTGTGTTACACTCTGTGTCCAGATCCACCAGACAACAGCCACGCAGCCTGGAAAGCCCATTACAACCAAAACAGGTCAGGTTTCTACTGTCCCTACATCTCCATGCCGAGAAAAGCGTCACCTCGATTTTTGCATCTTGGGCAGCCGCTTTAGGCACAGAAAGAGTAGCGGAACAGGTCTACTCCAGTCCATTCAATGGAGTTTACTCCCAGGAAGGGGGGAAAAAAGTGTTCTTGGGATCTTATCAGCAGCCTCAGGGAAAACAGCGATCTTACATGAGATGAGAGACAACAGCCTCAGCTAAGAACAGAAGCAGGAATCTGATGGGTGCCACGAACAGAGAACTTGTGGAAAGGAAACTCTGCATTCTCGAACAAAGGAAGCAACCCCCACCCCACCCCCCCCTGGCCCCCAAGCCAGGCACAGATGTTCGGGTTTGGGACAAACCTCTCAGATGACACGAGAGCTCCACAGCTCCACGCACGCCCTCGTGGCTCGAGGGCTCCACCAATCCAAGCCCCCCAATCTGGTTTCAATCCCTCTGCAGGCGCCCCACGCGGGCATACACACACACACACACAAATCCCAGGGGGTGCACATGTGGATTAAACAAAGGCGAGGCACGAGGGGATGGATTTTAGAAGAACCCTCCCCCCCCCCCACCACACACACACACACAACCCTCCAAGAAAACTTCATCTGGAGGAAATCCCCTCCAGCATCTCCTGTTTCTCCCCTCTCCCAAAAAGTGCTTTGTCCCAGCAGCACATTTTTACACCCCGAACTTAAAATGCGGAAGGGAAAGAAGGGTGGATTTGGATGCACAACCTGGTAGCCTTCTTTTTTTTAATTGCTTGCCAGCTCCGCCCTCCCCAAATAAATCATTTTCCCCATACTCACAAAGACACGTGCACAAAAGTGCGTGGACAGTCCCCATGTCTTGATTCTCACTGCCTACCTGACGATCTTGTTCCGCTGTCCCCCCCCCCCCTCCCCGTGTCCATTTTTTAATTTTGGTTCCAACACCTCGAACCACGGCACCCACAATTAAGCCCTTCCTCCACTCGAAAAAACAGAGGAACCGGTTGGCCGACTGTATCAGTCCAGACAGGATGCCGGAACGAATGGACTGCTGATCCAGCAGGGCTCTTTCTGGTGTTCTCAGTCCGTCTCTGACTTCTGTCTAGCCCAGTGGTGGTGAACCTATGGCACGGGTGCCAGAGGTGGCACTCAGAGCCCTCTCTGTGGGCACACGCAAACAGAGCCCCCCACCCCCACACACATATCTAGGCTGGCCTGGGCCGTTGGGCTCGATTATTATCATTAAACCTAAGATCTAGTTTTGGGGAAGCAGTGTAGGTAACCCTGTTAAACTTCACTGATTTTCATGCAAAGAACTAAAGCGCGACCCTTTACCTGGGAGTAAGCTCGGTTGCTGGCAATGGGGCTTGCTTCTGAGTAAACGCACGCCTCGGAGCCAACCGCTTTTTCTAAACTAAAACCTCAGTATTCAGGTTAAAGTGCCGTGTTGGCACTTTGCGATAAATAAGTGGGTTTTGGGTTGCAGTTTTGGCACTCGGTCTCAAAAAGGTTCGCCACCGCTGGTCTCGCCAAATCCTCATCCTTTTCTTACAACCTCTCTCGGTCTCCTCCCGTCGTCTTCAACCCCCGGCCACTCCACCAAAAATCCCTTATGCCATCCGCCTCAAACGTGACTCCTGCCGTCCTTTTGACATTTTCACAGAACGATGAGCAAACAGCAGCAAAGCGGGGTCTTCAGTGTAGAATAATGGGATGACGGGGAGTCTGCTTTCACTTCGCGAAGCCTCCTCCAGGTGTTTCCACATATTGGCCAAGTGGCTGATGGGAATTGTAGTCCATGGGCATCTGGAGAGCCGCAGGTTGCAGACCCCTGATGGACCCAATTCTTCGAGGTTCAAGTAAGGTTGGCAAACAGCCTCTTTTTTTCAAGTCCTATCCTCTGTTCCGCGTGCCTCTCCGCATCACAAGCTCAATTCCTGAGCCGCACTCGCCACTACCTATGGCTAGCTATCCCTGTTCACAAGTTATGGTAAATGCAGGTACAATCTAACCCTGTTTGGGGTGACAGGCCTAAGAGAGAGGGGGTGGCCTTGAAAAGTTCTGTTCACAAGTTACAGTAAATACAATCTAAACCTGTTAAGCTACTGTGAAAGCATGCCCAATCTAGCCCTGTTCACAAGTTTTGGTAAATATAGGAACAATCCAACCTTATCCACAAATTATGGTAAATGCTGGTACAATCTAAATCTAGTAGTAGTAGTAGTAGTAGTAGAAGAAGAAGAAGAAGAAGAAGAGGAGGAGGAGGAGGAGGAGTTTGGATTTATATCCCCCCTTTCTCTTCTGTAGCAGACTCAAAGGGGCTGATAATCTCCTTGCCCTTCCCCCCTCACAACAAACACCCTGTGAGGTAGGTGGGGCTGAGAGAGCTCCGAGAAGCTGTGACTAGCCCAAGGTCACCCAGCTGGCGCGTGTGGAAGTGCACAGGCTAATCTGAATTCCCCAGGTGGCTGCGCTCAGGCAGCAGAGCGGAGAATCAAACCCGGTTCCTCCAGATTAGATACACGAGCTCTTAACCTCCTATGCCACTGCTGCTCCTACTCCTCTTAACCTCCTACACCACTGCTGCTCCTAGAACTGTTCACACGTGACGGTGAACGCACTGACCATCTAAAACTCGCTCAGTTCACAAGTTATGGTGAACGCAGCTACAATCCAGCCACCTTCACAAGTTATAATGTATGAGGCAACTTCAGTTGAGACCCATTCACGAGTAATGGTTAACGCAGATCCAATTTACCCTGTTCAAACATTATAGTAAATGTTGGGCCCAATCCAGCTCTGTTTGGGGCGATAAAGCCCTCAGAAAGGGAAGAGAGCAAATAAATAAAACAAATAAATTTGGAAAGGACCCCGTCGGCAGTTGGCGCCACAGAGATGGCATCTCAGCTGCGTGCTTCTTTTTCTATTTATGTTCCGGCAAAGGTGTGCCAGCATCGCTCATGCAAATTCAGAGCGAAAGAGGGACGCAAATCAGCAAAACCTCGAGAAACCAGATGAGTTCCACAACAACGGCTTTGCCAGGACCGATCTGGCTCCCAAGGGCCTACATTTGGACAGGAATTACTCCAAGGAAGGTCTTGAGCAGCCCCACCCCAAACAAGGGCCTCCTTTTGCCACAACTTTCCCCCCTGACTGCCTTTCGGTGGTTTCCAGTGGCGTAGCAGGTTAAGAGCTGCAGTGGCGTAGGAGGTTAAGAGCTCGTGTATCTAATCTGGAGGAACCGGGTTTGATTCCCAGCTCTGCCACCTGAGCTGTGGAGGCTTATCTGGGGAATTCAGATTAGCCTGTGCACTCCCACACACGCCAGCTGGGTGACCTTGGGCTAGTCACAGCTTCTCGGAGCTCTCTCAGCCCCACCCACCTCACAGGGTGTTTGTTGTGAGGGGGGAAGGGCAAGGAGGTTGTTAGCCCCTTTGAGTCTCCTGCAGGAGAGAAAGGGGGGGGGATATAAATCCAAACTCTTCTTCTTCTTCTTCCAACTTCTGCGCTTAAAGTTTCTTCCCTGGATGAGCCCCCCCCCCCCCCTCGCTTTATCAACCAATTTGTGTGGGTGTGTTCCCAAATTTTATTATCAGTAGATTCTTTTCGATAGATATGTATAATTTTTAAACATTAATTTAGACATACATGTACAATTTCCATTATTAGCACACACGTTGAGGTATACACGTATAATTTCAGAACGTAATTTGGACGTACAGGTATAATTTCAAAACGCGTGCAATTTTAAGACATGTTGTCCCTCCGGTCAGATATTATTTACCTCGTGGGGGTCTGGGACTGTAATAACGATTGATTGATTGATCGTTGACAGCTTTCCTGGCCAGGACCGGCCGGCTGTGGGGCCACGCTGCCATCTCCCCGAAGCATGTCCCAGCCAGATGTGTTCCTCTGTTTGGCCAAGTGTGGAGGGATGGGGTGGGGGTGGGGGGGTATATATTTGAGGCCCTTGGGCCTCACACGCCCCACCCCAATAAGTGGACCACGTATATGCCCCACCACACAATCACTCCCCACTGTGCCACGGAAACACATCTTACTGTGACGTGTGCCCTTGAAGATGCCAGCCATAGAGGTGGGAGGAACGCTAGGTGTGGAACTGACCAGATTGCTGTCATGCAGCCGGGAAACTCACAACCGCCAATTGATTGATTGATTGATTGATTGATTGATTGATTGAGTGATTGATTGATTCCCTTGCCATTTGATGAGGAGAGCTCCAAATCCGGCGATCCCAGATCATCTTGCCTTCCAGCCTCTCCAGATCCCCCTGGTGCCCCAAAGTGCCCCCCACCCGTATTCCTGAAACAGGAGCCCCCCCCCCCCGAGCCCTTTCCCTTGCAATCCCATGCTACGCAGAGCGACCCCCATCTTTAGCTGCGAGCAACCGTGCGATCCTGAATAGGTCTCCTCGGAACCCCGCTCCAGCCGGCTCAGGGGCGCTTACTCCCGGGGAAGGGAATGGCACAAGCAACTTTCCGCGGGGCTGCACGGAAAGGTCTCCTCGACCCGCCCGCCCCCAGCCAAAGAGACCCCCACGAACCCCCCCAGATCATCCCTTTTTTGCAGCCGAAAAGCCCCCCCCCCCCCATTTTCCCCCTTTGCAGCCAAAAGACCCTCCCCCCCATCCTCAAATCCCCAGATTTCCCCCTGTTGCCTTCAGCTCCGTGCCCCACGCCCCCCACCACCCCCGCAGCGCTGCTGGCTCTGTGGTAGCCTTCACCGAACCCCCCAGATCATCCCTTTTTTGCAGCCGAAAGCCCCGAACCGTAAGGCCATACATCCTCGTCCCAGATTTCCCCCTGGTGCCTTCAGCTCCGTGCCCCCCCCCCCCCACCCCCGCAGCGCTGCTGGCTCTGTGCGCCCCAAAGCGCCTCCCCCCAAAGGCAGAAAGCGCCTCCCTCCTGCAGGGGGAAATCTGGGGTTCAATAGGGGGAAGCGCCGCCGCTGATCGCCCCTCGGGATACCTTTGCCGGCAGCCGCGCCTCCTCCTCCTCCTCCTCCTCCTCCTCCTCGCCGCCGCCGCTGCCGCGCTGCCCCGCCGCCAACTGGCTCCGCTCGGCCCGGCACTGGAGCGGGGAGGGAGGGAGGGAGGGAGGGAGGGAGGGAGCGAGGGCGGGGCCGGCCGGCCAGCCTCCAGGAGGGGCCCCGCCCACGCCGCCCCCGCCCCGCCCCGCCCCGCAGGCCGACGCCGCCGACGCCCAGCACGGCCCGCAGCGCCTCGCAGCGGCCTGAGCGGAGCCCCTCCGGGAGAGACCGAGAGGATGGCGGAGCCCCGGTCGCGGCTGGGGAAGGGGAAGGCAAGGGCAGCCCGGGCGTGTGCACAAGGGACGGTGAATGCAGGCGCAATCTAGTCCTGGCCACCAGTGCAGGGGTGGCGAACCTATGGCACGGGTGCCAGAGGTGGCACTCAGAGCCCTCTCTGTGGGCACGTGCAAACAGAGATGCCCCCCCCCCCCAACACACACCTAGACTGGCCTGGCCCCCTGGGCTCGATTATAGAATGGAATAGAATCTTTATTGGCCAAGTGTGATTGGACACACAAGGAATTTGTCTCCGGTGCATATGCTCTCAGTGTACATAAATAGGTTTATTAGCATAATAGGTTTATTAGCATTAATAGGTTTATTAGCATTAATAGGTTTATTAGCATTAAACCTAAGACCTAGTTTTGGGGAAGCAGCGTAGGCAACCCTGTTAAGCGCTGTTAAACCCCACTGGTTTTCATGCGAAGAACTACAGCGCGATCCTTTACCTGGGAGTAAGCTCGGCTGCTGGCAACGGGGCTTGCTTCTGAGTAAACCCTCCTAGGGTCGTGATTCACCCGTTGGAAGAGCTGCACGGTTGCTTCAAAAGCAAAGCCACCGACGACCACCAAGCTTACTCCTGAGTAACGCACGCCTTGGAGCCAACTGTTTTTTTTTTTTTTCTGAACTAAAACCTCAGTATTCAGGTTAAATGGCCGGGTTGGCACTTTGCGATCAATAAGTGGGTTTGGGGCTGCAGTTTGGGCACTCGGTCTCGAAAAGGTTCGCCACCACTGAGTTAGGGTGAATGCAGGCACAATCGGAATCTCGCACTGGGTTCAGGTGACTGTGAATGAAGGCACAATCTACATCTAGCCCTGTCCACAAGAGACGGTGAATGAATGCACAAGCCAGTACTGTTCACCCCTGGCAGTGAATGCAGGTACAATCTCCTCCTGTCCACCAGTTAGGGTGAGCTCCGGTGAATGCAGGTACACATGTAAATCAAGTTCTGTTTGAAAGCGACTGAATGAAGGTACAATCTTGTCATGTTCGCAAGTTATAGTCCTGTTCACAAGTTTTGGAGATAACAACAGGCACAATCTACACCTGATCCTGTTTACAAGTGGCAGTTAATGTAGGTGAAACCTACATCTAACGCTGTTCTTGTTACCGCCCAAGAAAAGAGTCAGAATATTTTCTGGAGTCAAGTTACGTGACTACACTAGTTCCATGTCAAGATGCAGAGACTGGTGTAGTTCAGAAGCCTCCACGAGGAGCACAAAGAGCGTATATGTAGGGTTGTGCCAATGTTATATGGTTTCCCTCTTGTTTATGCCCATCTAGGATGTGATAAAAGCCCCTTTAGAGTTGGATTTATGATTTGCCCGCTGTTTAGGATTTTAGTTTGACTGGGTTTCCCCGTTAGCTTAAGGTTTTGTTATTGTAAATTTAGAAGATTCTCATGTGTTTGTATTATACTGTGTTCCCTGAAGTTTAAGTTTAAAAAGGTTATTTTAAGATTTGTGTTTGTCAGTAAAGGCAGTATCCTGTAGAGGCTGATATTATGGGACAAGGAAGTTGGACTCTGGAATGCAGCTTAGACCAACACCCAGCCGACTCCTTAGCAAAGACAAAGACCCCCTTTGGATTTGCAAATCAAATCTGATGGCAGCACCCAGAGGTCCACAGCCGTTGGAAGACCTGCAGGGACCACCATTGGCATCAATTTGAGACTCCCCCCTTTGTTGCCAGAGACGCAGAGGTCGCGGGAGCCTCTTGCGGACATAACTTCGAAGGAAACAGCCATCTGATAAAGTAGATAGCTGGGTGCAGCAACGAGCCCACCTGGATTTTCTGAATGGACTTTATCTGCTATCCTGTCAGCACCGTTGCGAGATCTCGCGGGAAGACGTTTGACAGCGGGAGTTCGTGATCCCATTCACGAAAATTGTAATTGTATCTTGCTTTTGTATTGTTGTTTTCTTATTGGTGTTCAGTAAGGGACTGGCCCCCTTACCTCCCCTTTCTACCTGCCCCTTTGCCCCTTTGAAGTTGGTGAATAAAAGTCCTTGCACTGGGTTGCAAAGGCGCAATTCTCCTGCCCGAGCTGTGACCATCACCTCCAAATAAAATCCTTCTACTTTGAAGAACGCCGGCTTCCAGCGCCTCATTACTTTGCTGAGCTGAAATCACTATTGTTACCTGAGGCCTACTGTAATTCACTCTTTGTGGGGACGCCCTTGAAGACAGTCACAGAAGCTTATGTTGTTGCTGTTACCAACTGCCAGAGTAACAATTAATGCTGGCTGAACTGAAACAGTGTCAACCGGGCGGCAGCAAGACCCAGCCCGGCAAGAAGAGAGGGATTCCCAATGGAAATGAGGACAGACACAAGAATCTTGAATGCAGGAGCACTTTACTAAAACGAACGCGCCAAAAAAGGCACATGCAACCCAATTTATAGGGGACAAATTCAAACATATAGGAGGAGGGGGCATTCATTGAAAATGCTGGGGGGGAGAATTAGGACTAATAAAAGGAAACACTTCTTCACACAACGTGTGATTGGTGTTTGGAATATGCTGCCACAGGAGGTGGTGATGGCCACTAACCTGGATAGCTTTAAAAAGGGCTTGGACAGATTTATGGAGGAGAAGTCGATCTGTGGCTCCCAATCTTGATCCTCCTTGATCTCAGATTGCAAATGCCTTAGCAGACCAGGTGCTCGGGAGCAGCAGCCGCAGAAGGCCATTGCTTTCACCTCCTGCAGGTGAGCTCCCAAAGGCACCTGGTGGGCCACTGCGAGTAGCAGAGAGCTGGACTAGATGGACTCCGGTCTGATCCAGCTGGCTTGTTCTTATGTTCTTATGAGGGTAAATCATTGGTGGAAGGCAAATCCAGGAGTGGAGCAGGGGTCTTCCCTGCTGCAGGTGGTCTCATCAGTGGCCCAAGGCCTTGGACCTTATCTACTTAATCCCTTCAGGAGACAAAAGTGGTAGCCACGGCTAAAGGTGTTCTTCTTGGGTGCAGCTGGTAAAGACAGTCACAAGACCTGCACCCTTTGTGATGGTTCATGAGTCTCTTTATGTTTTGAATAGGAACATTGAAACGGGGTGTAGCTTCCTGAATCCTGAGTCAGGCCTGGATGCCCTTAACTCTCACGCACATGATGGAGACCTAAAAAAAACTGTCTAAAGAAGAAGAAGAGTTTGGATTTATATCCCCCCTTTCCCTCCTGTAGAAGACTCAAAGGGGCTTACAATCTTGTGCCGCAGTGGCAATCTCGTACGCAGTGGTGTAGGAGGTTAAGAGCTCGTGTATCTAATCTGGAGGAACCGGGTTTGATTCCCCGCTCTGCCGCCTGAGCAGTGGAGGCTTCTCTGGGGAATTCAGATTAGCTTCAGGTGCACTCCCATACATTATCGGCCAGCTGGGTGACCTTGGGCTAGTCACAGCTTCTCGGAGCTCTCTCAGCCCCACCCACCTCACAGGGTGTTTGTTGTGAGGGGGGAAGGGCAAGGAGATTGTAAGGCCCTTTGAGTCTCCTGTAGGAGAGAAAGGGGGGATATAAATCCAAACTCTTCTTCTTCTTCTTCTTTCCCTTCCCCCCTCACAACAAACACCCTGTGAGGTGGGTGGGGCTGAGAGAGCTCCGGAAAGCTGTGACTAGCCCAAGGTCACCCAGCTGGCGTGTGTGGGAGTGCACAGGCTAATCTGAATTCCCCAGATAAGCCTCCAGATCAGCGTGCCCCTGCTCTTAGCCACTATGCCACTGCGTATGACTAAATGAACAGAAAATAATATAAAATAAAATTGTGCATCTTTTATTTGATTGTGGGTAACAGTACCAAATGCGGTAGCAAGGATTCTGCTGGAGATCGCTTGCTCGGAACACAAAAGTGTGGTGCTATGTCAATTGCGCTGGCTACTTATGTTCTTTCAGGCCCAATTCAACATTCCTTTGTAAGTCAGGTCCCTCCTATTGATCACTCTGCATCTCCCAATACTCTCCTGTATCAGATAAAAATGGGGGGGGGGGGGAAATGCAGGGGATAGTGATACTGATTTACATGTTTGTTTCTGGGATTAGAAATGGGGTTCCTTTTTCCCTGACTCTGACAACCCGTAAAGTTAATCAGGGGCCTTTTTTGTACAACCAAAATAAAAAAAGTTTTGAGGCAGGAAATAAAACATTTCTCCAAGGAGTTCCACAACATTTTTAACCCAAAATGTTGTATTTCCAGTATTACTCTGTACACTGGCAGAGTCTCTATCCTGGAGAGCCATTTCTTATCCAGCAGTACATGAAAGAACCTTCAGGATTTTGTTCGTATCCTTTTTGGAACAGGATTTTTTGGGAAATTACAAGATAACAGGCCACCGTAAAGCAAGGACGTAGGTGTGTGTGTGGGGGGGGTTCTCGGATTCAAACCCCCCCCCCATTCATGTCCAAAGCTCCCCCCACCCGTTTGTGGATTTTAAAAACATTTTTAGTGTTTTTTGGTTTTTGGCCTGCAGGGGGCGCATTGTTTAGGCTAGCAGGGATTGTTTGGGGGACTCTCCTGATGATACTACCCGGTTCCTCCAGATTAGAATGCACCTGCTCTTAACCACTACGCCACATTGAAAGTGATGCTGTTTCACAGTGGGTGATAATCCACCCCAAAACAGCATCACTTTCAATGTTGTTTAACTGGGGACCCCAGATTCTCCCTTTAAGGTGAATTTAAAAGGAGAATTTGGGCTCTCTAGTTTAAACACCATTGAAAGTGATGCTGTTTGGGGGTGGATTCCAGCATCACAGCGGCTGCCCATGGGGGGGGGGGGGAACGGGACACAAAACTCAGATTTTGCACTGGGCTCCATTTTCCCTCTATGCCTTTGCCCAGAGTGGAGGGCAGAAGGAACTGCTGGCTGCTGGCTGGGAGCCCAGCTGGTGGGAAGCAGGGGAGGGAAGGGCGGGGGAGTCTGCCGTCCCCGGCCTTGGAGAGCTGCTTTTATAAGCGCTAGGCTGGGGGTGGGGCTTGGGGAGGCGTGACCATGCTCTAAGGGTGGGTGGGGGTTAGCCCCACCCTTGAACCCACCCACCCCATAAAAAAATCTATACCTACGTCCCTGCCGTAAAGGTTTCACAAAGTCATTCAGCAACCGGGGAATGACATCCCGTGTGCATGTTGCTCATGTTAATT
Source organism: Sphaerodactylus townsendi (assembly GCF_021028975.2). Taxonomy (NCBI): domain Eukaryota; kingdom Metazoa; phylum Chordata; class Lepidosauria; order Squamata; family Sphaerodactylidae; genus Sphaerodactylus; species Sphaerodactylus townsendi. Next base: position 8,497,929 of record NC_059426.1, on the reverse strand, counting down.
TGTTGCTGTGAGCCCTTTGTAGATGGACTATTTGGTTTAGGAATCTTTGTGTCAATGATCACACAACAATAAGCCCGTGTGCATATTGTTTACGCTGTTCAGTTTAACACAGGATAAAAGCTTATGTCTAATTGTTTGAATGCGCATTAAATATTAGAGTCACGGGTATGACAGCACCATTCGTCATACAGGTGCTTGCTTGGATTGTTAACTTTCCTGGAGACTGGCGGCATTACCTTAGATCAGGGGTAGGGAACCTTTAACACTCAAAGAGCCATTTGGACCCGTTTTCCACGGGAAAAGAAAACACTTGGAGCCGCAAATAATTTTTGACATTTAAAATAAAGATAACACTGTATATATTGGGGTTTTTTTAACCTTTTACTCCACTCATTCTGAGAAGCGCATGGATGCAAGGGCGGGCAAGGATGGGGCCAGCGGCTTGGCCTCGCTGGCTGCCGGAAAAGCACCCGCCCCACTCGAACGGGGCGGGCGAGAGGGGAAGCCCGCAGCGCGGCCCAGCCAGCCGCGGTCCATTGGTGTGCCCGCCCATCTGCCTGCAGGGCGGGCAAGGATGCAGCTGGTGGCTTGGTCTCACCGGCCGCTGGGAAAGCGCCCACCCCGCTCCAACGGGGTGGGTGAGAGGGGAAGCCCGCGGCGTGGCCCAGCCGACTGCGGGCAGTTGGTGCGCCCACCCTGCTGCCTGCAGGGCGGGCAAGGATGGGGACGGCGGCTTGGCTTGTGGAGCCGCAATGCAAGGGCAGAAGAGCCGCATGCGGCTCTCGAGCCGCAGGTTTCCTACCCCTGCCTTAGATACATATTTATTGCACTCATCCTGCACAAAAATCCCAGGAAGATTTAGAGGAATGGTATCCCTCTATTCTTTTGGCAGACTTCGGACAGAGTTCCCATATTCTGTGCAACTGCCAAAGTCTTCCCAGCTACAATGATAATTCAGGGACACGTTTTTGCTTTTTAATATGTGTTTTAACAGAAGACTGTATACATATCATTGTCGTTCCTCTGTACGTGTTTTTTCTCTGCAGGTCTATGACCATGTTAAACGATTGATTTGCAAGGTACGGTGTGCATAGATGCAGTCCCTGAACCTACATTGACCCCTGTCACAAATCCAGGCTTTCGAGGCGGGTAAAAAAGAAATAATTATTTTGCTTTCGAGAAGCCGCAGACAGCTAGCAATTTTGCCAGTGCCGAGACAGGGGTAAATCCAATTCTTGCAGACGTGTTGGATGCAATCCAAAAGGTACTGTCAGCGGAGACATCTCTTTCGTAGAGACGGGCAACGACAAACCGCCTTTGAAATGTCTTGCCTTAAACATTCCTGTGGGTTCACCAGGAGTCAGCTGTCATGTGATGGTTCTTTCCACCACCGTGGGTTGGATGGCCCAGACAAACCCAATCTTGTCAGATCTCAGAAGCTAAGCAAGATCGGCCCTGATTAGTATTTGGGAGACTACAGAAGAAAATGAAGAAGAGTTTAGATGTATACCCCACCTTTCTCTTCTGTAAGGAGACTTAAGCGGCCTACGAACTCCTCCCCCTCCTCTCCTCCTCCCCCTCCTCTCCAAATTTATGGAGGAGAAGTCGATCTATGGCTACCGATCTTGATCCTCCTTGATCTCAGATTGCAAATGCCTTCGCAGACCAGGTGCTCAGGAGCAGCAGCAGCAGAAGGCCATTGCTTTCACCTCCTGCACGTGAGCTCCCAAAGGCACCTGGTGGGCCACTGCGAGTAGCAGAGTGCTGGACTAGATGGACTCTGGTCTGATCCAGCAGGCTAGTTCTTATGTTCTAACAGACCCCTTGTGAGGTAGGCAGGGCTGAGAGAGTTTGGGGAGAACTGTGACCAGCAGGCTTCATGTGGAGGAGGGGGGAACAAACCCAGTTCACCAGATGAAAAGTCCACCTCTCATGTATAGGAGGGGGGAATCAAGGTTGGAGTCCACTGCTCTAACCACTGCACCATACTGGCTCCTATGCTTGTTTTGCAGGCATAGGCAAACCTTGAAGATCTCTTGCTGTGAAAACCCTCTGGGCTTGCCACCCATTGGCTGCAACTTAAGGGCCCTTTCCACCACCAGAAGTGACTGGGTATACAGTGGAACCTCGGTTTTTGTTGGTAATCCGTCCGAAAAGAATTGATGAAAACCGAAACCGATGAAAACCGAGGCAAACTTCTCCATAGGAATCAATGTAAATCCAATTAATCTGTTCTAGGCACTCCAAAAAACATACCAAAAACACATTTTTGGTGAATAAACATAGTGTTTCATGCTGAAAACAGTAACAAACAATAACACTAGGACCAGCTTCAGAGCCAGTGGACCAATGTTGCACCAGAAAGCTGTCCAAAGAGGTCTGTTTCTGACGCCTCTTTAAGATTTGTCTGAAATGGGGCAAGACATTGTCATTAAACAAGTTGCAGACACAGCCTGCAACAGCTTTGTCCAGGTGATTTTTCTCCACAAACCCCTGCACAAGAAGCAGCAGTGGCGTAGGAG
>NC_059426.1:8465407-8490407 GCF_021028975.2 Sphaerodactylus townsendi | reverse complement strand
GGGGGGGGGTGGGGGGGGGGGGGGGTGGGGGGGGGGGGGGGTGGGGGGGGGGGGGGGTGGGGGGGGGGGGGGGTGGGGGGGGGGGGGGGTGGGGGGGGGGGGGGGTGGGGGGGGGGGGGGGTGGGGGGGGGGGGGGGTGGGGGGGGGGGGGGGTGGGGGGGGGGGGGGGTGGGGGGGGGGGGGGGTGGGGGGGGGGGGGGGTGGGGGGGGGGGGGGGTGGGGGGGGGGGGGGGTGGGGGGGGGGGGGGGTGGGGGGGGGGGGGGGTGGGGGGGGGGGGGGGTGGGGGGGGGGGGGGGTGGGGGGGGGGGGGGGTGGGGGGGGGGGGGGGTGGGGGGGGGGGGGGGTGGGGGGGGGGGGGGGTGGGGGGGGGGGGGGGTGGGGGGGGGGGGGGGTGGGGGGGGGGGGGGGTGGGGGGGGGGGGGGGTGGGGGGGGGGGGGGGTGGGGGGGGGGGGGGGTGGGGGGGGGGGGGGGTGGGGGGGGGGGGGGGTGGGGGGGGGGGGGGGTGGGGGGGGGGGGGGGTGGGGGGGGGGGGGGGTGGGGGGGGGGGGGGGTGGGGGGGGGGGGGGGTGGGGGGGGGGGGGGGTGGGGGGGGGGGGGGGTGGGGGGGGGGGGGGGTGGGGGGGGGGGGGGGTGGGGGGGGGGGGGGGTGGGGGGGGGGGGGGGTGGGGGGGGGGGGGGGTGGGGGGGGGGGGGGGTGGGGGGGGGGGGGGGTGGGGGGGGGGGGGGGTGGGGGGGGGGGGGGGTGGGGGGGGGGGGGGGTGGGGGGGGGGGGGGGTGGGGGGGGGGGGGGGTGGGGGGGGGGGGGGGTGGGGGGGGGGGGGGGTGGGGGGGGGGGGGGGTGGGGGGGGGGGGGGGTGGGGGGGGGGGGGGGTGGGGGGGGGGGGGGGTGGGGGGGGGGGGGGGTGGGGGGGGGGGGGGGTGGGGGGGGGGGGGGGTGGGGGGGGGGGGGGGTGGGGGGGGGGGGGGGTGGGGGGGGGGGGGGGTGGGGGGGGGGGGGGGTGGGGGGGGGGGGGGGTGGGGGGGGGGGGGGGTGGGGGGGGGGGGGGGTGGGGGGGGGGGGGGGTGGGGGGGGGGGGGGGTGGGGGGGGGGGGGGGTGGGGGGGGGGGGGGGTGGGGGGGGGGGGGGGTGGGGGGGGGGGGGGGTGGGGGGGGGGGGGGGTGGGGGGGGGGGGGGGTGGGGGGGGGGGGGGGTGGGGGGGGGGGGGGGTGGGGGGGGGGGGGGGTGGGGGGGGGGGGGGGTGGGGGGGGGGGGGGGTGGGGGGGGGGGGGGGTGGGGGGGGGGGGGGGTGGGGGGGGGGGGGGGTGGGGGGGGGGGGGGGTGGGGGGGGGGGGGGGTGGGGGGGGGGGGGGGTGGGGGGGGGGGGGGGTGGGGGGGGGGGGGGGTGGGGGGGGGGGGGGGTGGGGGGGGGGGGGGGTGGGGGGGGGGGGGGGTGGGGGGGGGGGGGGGTGGGGGGGGGGGGGGGTGGGGGGGGGGGGGGGTGGGGGGGGGGGGGGGTGGGGGGGGGGGGGGGTGGGGGGGGGGGGGGGTGGGGGGGGGGGGGGGTGGGGGGGGGGGGGGGTGGGGGGGGGGGGGGGTGGGGGGGGGGGGGGGTGGGGGGGGGGGGGGGTGGGGGGGGGGGGGGGTGGGGGGGGGGGGGGGTGGGGGGGGGGGGGGGTGGGGGGGGGGGGGGGTGGGGGGGGGGGGGGGTGGGGGGGGGGGGGGGTGGGGGGGGGGGGGGGTGGGGGGGGGGGGGGGTGGGGGGGGGGGGGGGTGGGGGGGGGGGGGGGTGGGGGGGGGGGGGGGTGGGGGGGGGGGGGGGTGGGGGGGGGGGGGGGTGGGGGGGGGGGGGGGTGGGGGGGGGGGGGGGTGGGGGGGGGGGGGGGTGGGGGGGGGGGGGGGTGGGGGGGGGGGGGGGTGGGGGGGGGGGGGGGTGGGGGGGGGGGGGGGTGGGGGGGGGGGGGGGTGGGGGGGGGGGGGGGTGGGGGGGGGGGGGGGTGGGGGGGGGGGGGGGTGGGGGGGGGGGGGGGTGGGGGGGGGGGGGGGTGGGGGGGGGGGGGGGTGGGGGGGGGGGGGGGTGGGGGGGGGGGGGGGTGGGGGGGGGGGGGGGTGGGGGGGGGGGGGGGTGGGGGGGGGGGGGGGTGGGGGGGGGGGGGGGTGGGGGGGGGGGGGGGTGGGGGGGGGGGGGGGTGGGGGGGGGGGGGGGTGGGGGGGGGGGGGGGTGGGGGGGGGGGGGGGTGGGGGGGGGGGGGGGTGGGGGGGGGGGGGGGTGGGGGGGGGGGGGGGTGGGGGGGGGGGGGGGTGGGGGGGGGGGGGGGTGGGGGGGGGGGGGGGTGGGGGGGGGGGGGGGTGGGGGGGGGGGGGGGTGGGGGGGGGGGGGGGTGGGGGGGGGGGGGGGTGGGGGGGGGGGGGGGTGGGGGGGGGGGGGGGTGGGGGGGGGGGGGGGTGGGGGGGGGGGGGGGTGGGGGGGGGGGGGGGTGGGGGGGGGGGGGGGTGGGGGGGGGGGGGGGTGGGGGGGGGGGGGGGTGGGGGGGGGGGGGGGTGGGGGGGGGGGGGGGTGGGGGGGGGGGGGGGTGGGGGGGGGGGGGGGTGGGGGGGGGGGGGGGTGGGGGGGGGGGGGGGTGGGGGGGGGGGGGGGTGGGGGGGGGGGGGGGTGGGGGGGGGGGGGGGTGGGGGGGGGGGGGGGTGGGGGGGGGGGGGGGTGGGGGGGGGGGGGGGTGGGGGGGGGGGGGGGTGGGGGGGGGGGGGGGTGGGGGGGGGGGGGGGTGGGGGGGGGGGGGGGTGGGGGGGGGGGGGGGTGGGGGGGGGGGGGGGTGGGGGGGGGGGGGGGTGGGGGGGGGGGGGGGTGGGGGGGGGGGGGGGTGGGGGGGGGGGGGGGTGGGGGGGGGGGGGGGTGGGGGGGGGGGGGGGTGGGGGGGGGGGGGGGTGGGGGGGGGGGGGGGTGGGGGGGGGGGGGGGTGGGGGGGGGGGGGGGTGGGGGGGGGGGGGGGTGGGGGGGGGGGGGGGTGGGGGGGGGGGGGGGTGGGGGGGGGGGGGGGTGGGGGGGGGGGGGGGTGGGGGGGGGGGGGGGTGGGGGGGGGGGGGGGTGGGGGGGGGGGGGGGTGGGGGGGGGGGGGGGTGGGGGGGGGGGGGGGTGGGGGGGGGGGGGGGTGGGGGGGGGGGGGGGTGGGGGGGGGGGGGGGTGGGGGGGGGGGGGGGTGGGGGGGGGGGGGGGTGGGGGGGGGGGGGGGTGGGGGGGGGGGGGGGTGGGGGGGGGGGGGGGTGGGGGGGGGGGGGGGTGGGGGGGGGGGGGGGTGGGGGGGGGGGGGGGTGGGGGGGGGGGGGGGTGGGGGGGGGGGGGGGTGGGGGGGGGGGGGGGTGGGGGGGGGGGGGGGTGGGGGGGGGGGGGGGTGGGGGGGGGGGGGGGTGGGGGGGGGGGGGGGTGGGGGGGGGGGGGGGTGGGGGGGGGGGGGGGTGGGGGGGGGGGGGGGTGGGGGGGGGGGGGGGTGGGGGGGGGGGGGGGTGGGGGGGGGGGGGGGTGGGGGGGGGGGGGGGTGGGGGGGGGGGGGGGTGGGGGGGGGGGGGGGTGGGGGGGGGGGGGGGTGGGGGGGGGGGGGGGTGGGGGGGGGGGGGGGTGGGGGGGGGGGGGGGTGGGGGGGGGGGGGGGTGGGGGGGGGGGGGGGTGGGGGGGGGGGGGGGTGGGGGGGGGGGGGGGTGGGGGGGGGGGGGGGTGGGGGGGGGGGGGGGTGGGGGGGGGGGGGGGTGGGGGGGGGGGGGGGTGGGGGGGGGGGGGGGTGGGGGGGGGGGGGGGTGGGGGGGGGGGGGGGTGGGGGGGGGGGGGGGTGGGGGGGGGGGGGGGTGGGGGGGGGGGGGGGTGGGGGGGGGGGGGGGTGGGGGGGGGGGGGGGTGGGGGGGGGGGGGGGTGGGGGGGGGGGGGGGTGGGGGGGGGGGGGGGTGGGGGGGGGGGGGGGTGGGGGGGGGGGGGGGTGGGGGGGGGGGGGGGTGGGGGGGGGGGGGGGTGGGGGGGGGGGGGGGTGGGGGGGGGGGGGGGTGGGGGGGGGGGGGGGTGGGGGGGGGGGGGGGTGGGGGGGGGGGGGGGTGGGGGGGGGGGGGGGTGGGGGGGGGGGGGGGTGGGGGGGGGGGGGGGTGGGGGGGGGGGGGGGTGGGGGGGGGGGGGGGTGGGGGGGGGGGGGGGTGGGGGGGGGGGGGGGTGGGGGGGGGGGGGGGTGGGGGGGGGGGGGGGTGGGGGGGGGGGGGGGTGGGGGGGGGGGGGGGTGGGGGGGGGGGGGGGTGGGGGGGGGGGGGGGTGGGGGGGGGGGGGGGTGGGGGGGGGGGGGGGTGGGGGGGGGGGGGGGTGGGGGGGGGGGGGGGTGGGGGGGGGGGGGGGTGGGGGGGGGGGGGGGTGGGGGGGGGGGGGGGTGGGGGGGGGGGGGGGTGGGGGGGGGGGGGGGTGGGGGGGGGGGGGGGTGGGGGGGGGGGGGGGTGGGGGGGGGGGGGGGTGGGGGGGGGGGGGGGTGGGGGGGGGGGGGGGTGGGGGGGGGGGGGGGTGGGGGGGGGGGGGGGTGGGGGGGGGGGGGGGTGGGGGGGGGGGGGGGTGGGGGGGGGGGGGGGTGGGGGGGGGGGGGGGTGGGGGGGGGGGGGGGTGGGGGGGGGGGGGGGTGGGGGGGGGGGGGGGTGGGGGGGGGGGGGGGTGGGGGGGGGGGGGGGTGGGGGGGGGGGGGGGTGGGGGGGGGGGGGGGTGGGGGGGGGGGGGGGTGGGGGGGGGGGGGGGTGGGGGGGGGGGGGGGTGGGGGGGGGGGGGGGTGGGGGGGGGGGGGGGTGGGGGGGGGGGGGGGTGGGGGGGGGGGGGGGTGGGGGGGGGGGGGGGTGGGGGGGGGGGGGGGTGGGGGGGGGGGGGGGTGGGGGGGGGGGGGGGTGGGGGGGGGGGGGGGTGGGGGGGGGGGGGGGTGGGGGGGGGGGGGGGTGGGGGGGGGGGGGGGTGGGGGGGGGGGGGGGTGGGGGGGGGGGGGGGTGGGGGGGGGGGGGGGTGGGGGGGGGGGGGGGTGGGGGGGGGGGGGGGTGGGGGGGGGGGGGGGTGGGGGGGGGGGGGGGTGGGGGGGGGGGGGGGTGGGGGGGGGGGGGGGTGGGGGGGGGGGGGGGTGGGGGGGGGGGGGGGTGGGGGGGGGGGGGGGTGGGGGGGGGGGGGGGTGGGGGGGGGGGGGGGTGGGGGGGGGGGGGGGTGGGGGGGGGGGGGGGTGGGGGGGGGGGGGGGTGGGGGGGGGGGGGGGTGGGGGGGGGGGGGGGTGGGGGGGGGGGGGGGTGGGGGGGGGGGGGGGTGGGGGGGGGGGGGGGTGGGGGGGGGGGGGGGTGGGGGGGGGGGGGGGTGGGGGGGGGGGGGGGTGGGGGGGGGGGGGGGTGGGGGGGGGGGGGGGTGGGGGGGGGGGGGGGTGGGGGGGGGGGGGGGTGGGGGGGGGGGGGGGTGGGGGGGGGGGGGGGTGGGGGGGGGGGGGGGTGGGGGGGGGGGGGGGTGGGGGGGGGGGGGGGTGGGGGGGGGGGGGGGTGGGGGGGGGGGGGGGTGGGGGGGGGGGGGGGTGGGGGGGGGGGGGGGTGGGGGGGGGGGGGGGTGGGGGGGGGGGGGGGTGGGGGGGGGGGGGGGTGGGGGGGGGGGGGGGTGGGGGGGGGGGGGGGTGGGGGGGGGGGGGGGTGGGGGGGGGGGGGGGTGGGGGGGGGGGGGGGTGGGGGGGGGGGGGGGTGGGGGGGGGGGGGGGTGGGGGGGGGGGGGGGTGGGGGGGGGGGGGGGTGGGGGGGGGGGGGGGTGGGGGGGGGGGGGGGTGGGGGGGGGGGGGGGTGGGGGGGGGGGGGGGTGGGGGGGGGGGGGGGTGGGGGGGGGGGGGGGTGGGGGGGGGGGGGGGTGGGGGGGGGGGGGGGTGGGGGGGGGGGGGGGTGGGGGGGGGGGGGGGTGGGGGGGGGGGGGGGTGGGGGGGGGGGGGGGTGGGGGGGGGGGGGGGTGGGGGGGGGGGGGGGTGGGGGGGGGGGGGGGTGGGGGGGGGGGGGGGTGGGGGGGGGGGGGGGTGGGGGGGGGGGGGGGTGGGGGGGGGGGGGGGTGGGGGGGGGGGGGGGTGGGGGGGGGGGGGGGTGGGGGGGGGGGGGGGTGGGGGGGGGGGGGGGTGGGGGGGGGGGGGGGTGGGGGGGGGGGGGGGTGGGGGGGGGGGGGGGTGGGGGGGGGGGGGGGTGGGGGGGGGGGGGGGTGGGGGGGGGGGGGGGTGGGGGGGGGGGGGGGTGGGGGGGGGGGGGGGTGGGGGGGGGGGGGGGTGGGGGGGGGGGGGGGTGGGGGGGGGGGGGGGTGGGGGGGGGGGGGGGTGGGGGGGGGGGGGGGTGGGGGGGGGGGGGGGTGGGGGGGGGGGGGGGTGGGGGGGGGGGGGGGTGGGGGGGGGGGGGGGTGGGGGGGGGGGGGGGTGGGGGGGGGGGGGGGTGGGGGGGGGGGGGGGTGGGGGGGGGGGGGGGTGGGGGGGGGGGGGGGTGGGGGGGGGGGGGGGTGGGGGGGGGGGGGGGTGGGGGGGGGGGGGGGTGGGGGGGGGGGGGGGTGGGGGGGGGGGGGGGTGGGGGGGGGGGGGGGTGGGGGGGGGGGGGGGTGGGGGGGGGGGGGGGTGGGGGGGGGGGGGGGTGGGGGGGGGGGGGGGTGGGGGGGGGGGGGGGTGGGGGGGGGGGGGGGTGGGGGGGGGGGGGGGTGGGGGGGGGGGGGGGTGGGGGGGGGGGGGGGTGGGGGGGGGGGGGGGTGGGGGGGGGGGGGGGTGGGGGGGGGGGGGGGTGGGGGGGGGGGGGGGTGGGGGGGGGGGGGGGTGGGGGGGGGGGGGGGTGGGGGGGGGGGGGGGTGGGGGGGGGGGGGGGTGGGGGGGGGGGGGGGTGGGGGGGGGGGGGGGTGGGGGGGGGGGGGGGTGGGGGGGGGGGGGGGTGGGGGGGGGGGGGGGTGGGGGGGGGGGGGGGTGGGGGGGGGGGGGGGTGGGGGGGGGGGGGGGTGGGGGGGGGGGGGGGTGGGGGGGGGGGGGGGTGGGGGGGGGGGGGGGTGGGGGGGGGGGGGGGTGGGGGGGGGGGGGGGTGGGGGGGGGGGGGGGTGGGGGGGGGGGGGGGTGGGGGGGGGGGGGGGTGGGGGGGGGGGGGGGTGGGGGGGGGGGGGGGTGGGGGGGGGGGGGGGTGGGGGGGGGGGGGGGTGGGGGGGGGGGGGGGTGGGGGGGGGGGGGGGTGGGGGGGGGGGGGGGTGGGGGGGGGGGGGGGTGGGGGGGGGGGGGGGTGGGGGGGGGGGGGGGTGGGGGGGGGGGGGGGTGGGGGGGGGGGGGGGTGGGGGGGGGGGGGGGTGGGGGGGGGGGGGGGTGGGGGGGGGGGGGGGTGGGGGGGGGGGGGGGTGGGGGGGGGGGGGGGTGGGGGGGGGGGGGGGTGGGGGGGGGGGGGGGTGGGGGGGGGGGGGGGTGGGGGGGGGGGGGGGTGGGGGGGGGGGGGGGTGGGGGGGGGGGGGGGTGGGGGGGGGGGGGGGTGGGGGGGGGGGGGGGTGGGGGGGGGGGGGGGTGGGGGGGGGGGGGGGTGGGGGGGGGGGGGGGTGGGGGGGGGGGGGGGTGGGGGGGGGGGGGGGTGGGGGGGGGGGGGGGTGGGGGGGGGGGGGGGTGGGGGGGGGGGGGGGTGGGGGGGGGGGGGGGTGGGGGGGGGGGGGGGTGGGGGGGGGGGGGGGTGGGGGGGGGGGGGGGTGGGGGGGGGGGGGGGTGGGGGGGGGGGGGGGTGGGGGGGGGGGGGGGTGGGGGGGGGGGGGGGTGGGGGGGGGGGGGGGTGGGGGGGGGGGGGGGTGGGGGGGGGGGGGGGTGGGGGGGGGGGGGGGTGGGGGGGGGGGGGGGTGGGGGGGGGGGGGGGTGGGGGGGGGGGGGGGTGGGGGGGGGGGGGGGTGGGGGGGGGGGGGGGTGGGGGGGGGGGGGGGTGGGGGGGGGGGGGGGTGGGGGGGGGGGGGGGTGGGGGGGGGGGGGGGTGGGGGGGGGGGGGGGTGGGGGGGGGGGGGGGTGGGGGGGGGGGGGGGTGGGGGGGGGGGGGGGTGGGGGGGGGGGGGGGTGGGGGGGGGGGGGGGTGGGGGGGGGGGGGGGTGGGGGGGGGGGGGGGTGGGGGGGGGGGGGGGTGGGGGGGGGGGGGGGTGGGGGGGGGGGGGGGTGGGGGGGGGGGGGGGTGGGGGGGGGGGGGGGTGGGGGGGGGGGGGGGTGGGGGGGGGGGGGGGTGGGGGGGGGGGGGGGTGGGGGGGGGGGGGGGTGGGGGGGGGGGGGGGTGGGGGGGGGGGGGGGTGGGGGGGGGGGGGGGTGGGGGGGGGGGGGGGTGGGGGGGGGGGGGGGTGGGGGGGGGGGGGGGTGGGGGGGGGGGGGGGTGGGGGGGGGGGGGGGTGGGGGGGGGGGGGGGTGGGGGGGGGGGGGGGTGGGGGGGGGGGGGGGTGGGGGGGGGGGGGGGTGGGGGGGGGGGGGGGTGGGGGGGGGGGGGGGTGGGGGGGGGGGGGGGTGGGGGGGGGGGGGGGTGGGGGGGGGGGGGGGTGGGGGGGGGGGGGGGTGGGGGGGGGGGGGGGTGGGGGGGGGGGGGGGTGGGGGGGGGGGGGGGTGGGGGGGGGGGGGGGTGGGGGGGGGGGGGGGTGGGGGGGGGGGGGGGTGGGGGGGGGGGGGGGTGGGGGGGGGGGGGGGTGGGGGGGGGGGGGGGTGGGGGGGGGGGGGGGTGGGGGGGGGGGGGGGTGGGGGGGGGGGGGGGTGGGGGGGGGGGGGGGTGGGGGGGGGGGGGGGTGGGGGGGGGGGGGGGTGGGGGGGGGGGGGGGTGGGGGGGGGGGGGGGTGGGGGGGGGGGGGGGTGGGGGGGGGGGGGGGTGGGGGGGGGGGGGGGTGGGGGGGGGGGGGGGTGGGGGGGGGGGGGGGTGGGGGGGGGGGGGGGTGGGGGGGGGGGGGGGTGGGGGGGGGGGGGGGTGGGGGGGGGGGGGGGTGGGGGGGGGGGGGGGTGGGGGGGGGGGGGGGTGGGGGGGGGGGGGGGTGGGGGGGGGGGGGGGTGGGGGGGGGGGGGGGTGGGGGGGGGGGGGGGTGGGGGGGGGGGGGGGTGGGGGGGGGGGGGGGTGGGGGGGGGGGGGGGTGGGGGGGGGGGGGGGTGGGGGGGGGGGGGGGTGGGGGGGGGGGGGGGTGGGGGGGGGGGGGGGTGGGGGGGGGGGGGGGTGGGGGGGGGGGGGGGTGGGGGGGGGGGGGGGTGGGGGGGGGGGGGGGTGGGGGGGGGGGGGGGTGGGGGGGGGGGGGGGTGGGGGGGGGGGGGGGTGGGGGGGGGGGGGGGTGGGGGGGGGGGGGGGTGGGGGGGGGGGGGGGTGGGGGGGGGGGGGGGTGGGGGGGGGGGGGGGTGGGGGGGGGGGGGGGTGGGGGGGGGGGGGGGTGGGGGGGGGGGGGGGTGGGGGGGGGGGGGGGTGGGGGGGGGGGGGGGTGGGGGGGGGGGGGGGTGGGGGGGGGGGGGGGTGGGGGGGGGGGGGGGTGGGGGGGGGGGGGGGTGGGGGGGGGGGGGGGTGGGGGGGGGGGGGGGTGGGGGGGGGGGGGGGTGGGGGGGGGGGGGGGTGGGGGGGGGGGGGGGTGGGGGGGGGGGGGGGTGGGGGGGGGGGGGGGTGGGGGGGGGGGGGGGTGGGGGGGGGGGGGGGTGGGGGGGGGGGGGGGTGGGGGGGGGGGGGGGTGGGGGGGGGGGGGGGTGGGGGGGGGGGGGGGTGGGGGGGGGGGGGGGTGGGGGGGGGGGGGGGTGGGGGGGGGGGGGGGTGGGGGGGGGGGGGGGTGGGGGGGGGGGGGGGTGGGGGGGGGGGGGGGTGGGGGGGGGGGGGGGTGGGGGGGGGGGGGGGTGGGGGGGGGGGGGGGTGGGGGGGGGGGGGGGTGGGGGGGGGGGGGGGTGGGGGGGGGGGGGGGTGGGGGGGGGGGGGGGTGGGGGGGGGGGGGGGTGGGGGGGGGGGGGGGTGGGGGGGGGGGGGGGTGGGGGGGGGGGGGGGTGGGGGGGGGGGGGGGTGGGGGGGGGGGGGGGTGGGGGGGGGGGGGGGTGGGGGGGGGGGGGGGTGGGGGGGGGGGGGGGTGGGGGGGGGGGGGGGTGGGGGGGGGGGGGGGTGGGGGGGGGGGGGGGTGGGGGGGGGGGGGGGTGGGGGGGGGGGGGGGTGGGGGGGGGGGGGGGTGGGGGGGGGGGGGGGTGGGGGGGGGGGGGGGTGGGGGGGGGGGGGGGTGGGGGGGGGGGGGGGTGGGGGGGGGGGGGGGTGGGGGGGGGGGGGGGTGGGGGGGGGGGGGGGTGGGGGGGGGGGGGGGTGGGGGGGGGGGGGGGTGGGGGGGGGGGGGGGTGGGGGGGGGGGGGGGTGGGGGGGGGGGGGGGTGGGGGGGGGGGGGGGTGGGGGGGGGGGGGGGTGGGGGGGGGGGGGGGTGGGGGGGGGGGGGGGTGGGGGGGGGGGGGGGTGGGGGGGGGGGGGGGTGGGGGGGGGGGGGGGTGGGGGGGGGGGGGGGTGGGGGGGGGGGGGGGTGGGGGGGGGGGGGGGTGGGGGGGGGGGGGGGTGGGGGGGGGGGGGGGTGGGGGGGGGGGGGGGTGGGGGGGGGGGGGGGTGGGGGGGGGGGGGGGTGGGGGGGGGGGGGGGTGGGGGGGGGGGGGGGTGGGGGGGGGGGGGGGTGGGGGGGGGGGGGGGTGGGGGGGGGGGGGGGTGGGGGGGGGGGGGGGTGGGGGGGGGGGGGGGTGGGGGGGGGGGGGGGTGGGGGGGGGGGGGGGTGGGGGGGGGGGGGGGTGGGGGGGGGGGGGGGTGGGGGGGGGGGGGGGTGGGGGGGGGGGGGGGTGGGGGGGGGGGGGGGTGGGGGGGGGGGGGGGTGGGGGGGGGGGGGGGTGGGGGGGGGGGGGGGTGGGGGGGGGGGGGGGTGGGGGGGGGGGGGGGTGGGGGGGGGGGGGGGTGGGGGGGGGGGGGGGTGGGGGGGGGGGGGGGTGGGGGGGGGGGGGGGTGGGGGGGGGGGGGGGTGGGGGGGGGGGGGGGTGGGGGGGGGGGGGGGTGGGGGGGGGGGGGGGTGGGGGGGGGGGGGGGTGGGGGGGGGGGGGGGTGGGGGGGGGGGGGGGTGGGGGGGGGGGGGGGTGGGGGGGGGGGGGGGTGGGGGGGGGGGGGGGTGGGGGGGGGGGGGGGTGGGGGGGGGGGGGGGTGGGGGGGGGGGGGGGTGGGGGGGGGGGGGGGTGGGGGGGGGGGGGGGTGGGGGGGGGGGGGGGTGGGGGGGGGGGGGGGTGGGGGGGGGGGGGGGTGGGGGGGGGGGGGGGTGGGGGGGGGGGGGGGTGGGGGGGGGGGGGGGTGGGGGGGGGGGGGGGTGGGGGGGGGGGGGGGTGGGGGGGGGGGGGGGTGGGGGGGGGGGGGGGTGGGGGGGGGGGGGGGTGGGGGGGGGGGGGGGTGGGGGGGGGGGGGGGTGGGGGGGGGGGGGGGTGGGGGGGGGGGGGGGTGGGCGGGCGGGGGGGGGGGGGGGGGGGGGGGCGGGGGGGGGGCGGGAGGGGGAGGGAGGGGGGGTGGGGGGGGGGGGGAGGGGGTAGGGGGGGGGGTGGGGGGCAGGGGGGGGGTGGGGGTGGGGGGGGGGGGGAAGGGGTGGGGAGGGGTGGGCGGGGGGGGGGGGGGGGGGGGGGGGGGGGGCGGGGGGGGCGGGGGGGGGGCGGGGTGGGGGGGGGGCTGGGGGGTGGGGGGGGGGCTGAGAGGGGGTTACTAATTGGTGATTTTGCCACGTGGTTTTTGCCTTAGTTACGCCCCTCCTCTCAGCAGTAGCGCGCAGAACTTGAAGCAGCCTAGCAGGAGGTGCACCGGCGTGCGTGGCAGCCTGCGCCTGCGTGCATTCGTTTCCCGCCCAAGGACCGGCGCAGTGGCTGGGTCCTTGCCACAGCCCCGCCCAGGAATGCCCCGCCACGCCCCCATCGTGCCCCCACCCAGTCCCATTGGTACTGGAGATTATGGGAACTGTAGTCCACAACATCTGGAGGACCGCGAGTTTGACATCTATGGTTTAGGGTTTTCGAGGCAAGAGACACTCGAAGGCAGTTTGCCATCGCCTGCCTTTGCGTTGACCGAGAGAGTTCTGAGAACAGTGACTGGCCCAAGGTCATCCAGCAGGCTTCATGTGGAGGAACGGGGAATTGAACTCAGTGCTGTAGATGTAGAAGAGTCGAAAGGGAATCGAACCAGCTCTCCTCCGTATTGTTAACAGATTGGCAGTGACTCTCCAGGGTCTCTGGCAGACATCTTTCACATCACCCACATCCTGGTCTTTTGAGCTGGAGATGTCTGGACTTGAACCCGGGGCCATTTGCGTGCTGAATGGGTGCTCAACCATTGAGCCGCACCCTGTTCCCTTGCAGCAGTAATCTCCAAACTGACCCTCCAGATGCTCATGGACTACAATTCCTATCATCCCCTGCCAGCATGGCTGATTGCCAGAACGGATGGGAATCGTAGTCCATGAACATCTGGAGGGTCATAGTTTGGGGACCCTTTATGGGGAAAATAGGTATATATCAGTGTTGGCGAACCTTTTTGAGACCAAATGCCCAAATTGTAACCCAAAACCCACTTAATTATTACAAAGTGCCAACACAGCAATTTAACCTGAATACTGAGGTTTTAGTTTAGAAAAAACGGTTGGCTCCGAGGCATGCGTTACTCAGGAGTAAGCTTGGTGGTATTGGTGGCTTTGCTTTGAAGCAACTGTGCAACTCTTCCAACGGGTGAATCACGACCCTAGGAGGGTTTACTCAGAAGCAAGCCCCACTGCCAGCAACCCAGCTTACTCCCAGGTAAAGGATCGCGCTTTCGTTCTTCGCATGAAAATCAGTGGGGTTTAACAGCGCTTAACAGGGTTACCTACCCTGCTTCCCCAAAATTAGGTCTTAGGTTTAATGCTAATAATCGAGCCCAGCGGCCCAGGATGTGGAGGGGAGCACTCTGTTTGCGCGTGCCCACAGAGAGGGCTCTGAGTGCCACCTTTGGCACCTGTGCCATAGGTTCGCCACCACTGGTATATATTTATACATTTGGGCCGCCAAGTCATAGCTGACTTATGGCAACTCCTGGTGGGCTTTTCAAGGCAAGAGATGTTCAGAGGTGGTTTGCCTCCTCGTCACAACTGATGTTCCTTGGAGGTCTCCCATCCTAATTCTTGCCAGGGTCAGCCCTACTTGGCTTCTGCGATCGGACAAGATCAGGCAACGTTATTTATTATTTATATATTTTAGTCCGTTTCTATCCTGCTCTTCACGTACCTCCCAGGGCGGATTTCCCAGTAAAAAAAAATTATCCCATATTACAATCGAAACATCATATATCAGATAAAAAACTGAAAACATCCCTAAAAGCAATTACCCAGTGCCCCCAAACCCACCCCCCTCCCAGAGGAGCAGCACTGGCGTAGTGGTTAAGAGCAGGTGTACTCTAATCTGGAAGAATCGGGTTTGATTCCAGCAAGATGATTAACGCGACGCTCTGCCGCCTGAGCTGTGGAGGCTTATCTGGGGAATTCAAATTAGCCCAGTGATGGCGAACCTATGGCACGGGTGCCAGAGGTGGCACTCAGAGTCCTCTCTGTGGGCACGCGCAAACAGAGTGCCCCCGCCCACACATCTAGGCTAGCCTAGGCAGCTGGGCTCGATTATTAGCATTAAACCTAAGACCTAGTTTTGGGGAAGCAGGGTAGGTAACCCTGTTAAGCGCTGTTAAACCCCGCTGATTTTCATGCGAAGAACTAAAGTGCGATCCTTTACCTGGGAGTAAGCTCGGTTGCTGGCAATGGGGCTTGCTTCTGAGTAAACCCACCTTGGGTCGTGATTCACCTGTTGGAAGAGTTGCATAGTTGCTTCAAAGCAAAGCCACCAACTACCACCCAGCTTATTCCCATGTAATGCACGCCCCAGAGTCAACCATTTTTTTCTAAACTAAAACCTCAGTATTCAGGTTAAATTGCCGTGTTGGCACTTTGCGATAAATAAGTGGGTTTTGGGTTGCAGTTTGGGCACTCACTGGATTAGCCTGTGTACTTCAACACATACCAGCTGGGTGACCTTGGGCTAGTCACAGCTTCTCGGAGCTCTCTCAGCCCCACCCACCTCACAGGGTGTTTGCTGTGAGGGGGGAATGGAATGGAGATTGTCAGCCCCTTTGAGTGTCCTTACAGGAGAGAAAGGGGGGATATAAATCCAACTCTTCTTCTTCTTCTTCTTCTTCTTCTTCTTCTTCTTCTTCTTCTTCTTCTTCTTCTTCTTCTTCTTCTTCTTCTTCTTCTTCTTCTTCTTCTTCTTCTTCTTCTTCTTCTTCTTCTTCTTCTTCTTCTTCTTCTTCCTCCTCCTCCTCCTCCTCTTCCTCCTCTTCTTTTTCCTCCTTCCTAATTCCAAGTCTGAGGGTAGAGAGTATCAATCAGTCAAATGCCCTGCCGAAAATGACGGTCTTAACCATGCATCAAAAGGTGTATAATGTCGGCACCTGTCTGATCTCTAATGGGAGGGCATTCCATAAAGTGGGGGCTATCGCCCTCTGTGCAGCCCCTACCTCCTTTACCTCAGAAGGGGAAAGGACTGCCAACAGTCCCTCCCCCCCACCCCCCCGTGACCTCAGCACTTGGGATGGCCAGGGCATGCTGAGTGGATGCTCAACCCCTGAGCCACAACTCCTTTTCTTATGGGGAAAATAGTTGTATATAGGAGCAGCAGTGGCGTAGGAGGTTGAGAGCTCGTGTCTCTAATCTGGAGGAACCGGGTTTGATTCCCCGCTCTGCCACCTGAGCTGTGGAGGCTTCTCTGGGGAATTCAGATTAGCCTGTACACTCCCACACACGCCAGCTGGGTGACCTTGGGCTAGTCACAGCTTCTCGGAGCTCTCTCAGCCCCACCTACCTCACAGGGTGTTTGTTGTGAGGGGGGAAGGGTAAGGAGATTGTAAACCCTTTGAGTCTCCTGCAGGAGAGAAAGGGGGGATATAAATCCAAACTCTTCTAATTCTATACCTAAACAAAATGTATTACGTGTTTCTCTAGTTTGCATCTTCCAGGTTGAGGGAAAGAAAAATCTCCCTCTCTCCTTTAGCCTGGTGGCTCTTTGTAAAATTTCTTCCGTCCTCTCCGATTCTCCCGTGGATCAAGCGGCGCAGGAGTCAGATAGACGAGGACACTTATAAGAATAAAGAGCTCTTTTTTGTGTGAATGTCCACCGCTGTTCAACATGGTAACGATAAGAGTATCGAGTGTGCCGGAGCGGACTCTTTTAAAGCGTGACCTAGTTTTTCCTTCCTTGGAACGAGTGCATAGTTCATGGATCCTTCCGTTGTTCGAGCGCATGTAGGGTTCTGACTGACAGAGCTTAGATTTGGTTTTCTAGAAAGCAAACGGTGCAAGAGACGAGCAAGATTGCCGGGCATGCTTAGAGAAGAAGCATTTTGGGGAACCGTGGAGTTTTCTGTGCCATCTCAGAAGTGCAGATTTAACAACCGTGCCTTTGAACAGCTCCTTCAGGTATTCAGTTCAATTATGGTTAGAGCTGGCGAAACATTTCTCTCCGTCTGGGCCGTCGATCGCCTCTGCCTGGTTCTTATTCATTGACTTTCGAGATATGTCTGTATTTGCCAAAGCTTAGTTTGCAGAATGGCTGAACTTTTTGTGCAAGAGCGTCAGTTAGAGTTGAAAGAGTGTCGGTGCTAACATTGAAATAATTTATTGGTTTCTATTTTTTGACCCTTTATTTTGGCCTATATTATTGGTTTCTATTTTTTTCTATTTATTTTGGCCCATTGGTTTCTATTATTTTTTGGCCTAGGGCAGCAGTGGCGTAGGAGGTTAAGAGCTCGTGTCTCTAATCTGGAGGAACCGGGTTTGATTCCCAGCTCTGCCGCCTGAGTTGTGGAGGCTTATCTGGGGAATTCAGATTAGCCTGTGCACTCCCACACACGCCAGCTGGGTGACCTTGGGCAAGTCACAGCTTCTCGGAGCTCTCTCAGCCCCACCTACCTCACAGGGTGTTTGTTGTGAGGGGGGAAGGGCAAGGAGATTGTCAGCCCCTTTGAGTCTCCTGCAGGAGAGAATGGATGATATCGTGGTGCTCTGCCAGTTCCAATCCCAAACCCGGATGCGAAAGGAGGAGGGCGGGACAATGGGCCAGCAGCCTATCCCAGGGAGAAGCGCTTCGAAACCTTACTGGCTACGGAAACAACAAGTGACCTTCATCGAAATCACCAAACTCGGCGTGAACAGGCCAGCTCACCTCTTACAACGGTGCTGGATGAGAGCCGAAAGGAAGTCCAGTGCTTGATACAGAGCTTGATCCTCAGCGCCAAAATGACTACAAGAGGTTTCCCTCTTCACAGACAGCCACCCCAAGTTTTTTCCAAAGCAACAAAATAAAAGATAGGCCAAAAAATAGAAACCAATAATATAGAAGAAGAAGAAGAAGAAGAAGAAGAAGAAGAAGAGGAGGAGGAGGAGGAGGAGGAGGAGGAGGAGGAGGAGTTTGGATTTATATCCCCCCTTTTACTATTGCAGTAGCTGGAATCTGTGTGTTCTGGCAAAGAGAGTTAGTGGGTCAGACCCAGGTTTGACCCTTACTCTGCTGTGTAAGTTGACCTTGGAGCACAGCTTCTGCACAGCCAATTACAGCACTGTGTCGTCGGTGTTATTGGCAATGCTGCAGCAATGGAGCGTTCCCATGGGTGGGTGCTCTGTAGACAGGGAGCGCATCGGCTGAACTCTGGCGCTTCGCACGGCTGCGCTTTGCAAACGGCATTTCCCCCCCCATAGTAGACATCACGGACGTTTGGCGCCAGGATTGGCCAGTGTGGGCTGCCATTGTGGGGGGTGGGTGGTCTCTGTGGCACTGATTGCTGGCGGGTGCTTCACATGAGGCTGACTGTGGAGCGCCGTTGCTGAAAAGACACACTCAGTGAGCGACTTTTGAATAAACAGTTGTGGGCCCACTGGAGTGTTGCCGCATTGCCAAAGCATCGTTTCTGCAGTGACGGCCGTTCAAACTCCCTGCCTGTAATGCTGTTTTTTACCATCCTTTTACCGGCTTTTTTGGCCTGTGCGGAAACGGCCTGAGTCTGCCAGTAAGTGTTGTGATGTGACATTGCCGCAAGGGTCTGTAATGACCCAGTACTCGCTCAGGGGGACGACCTTTACATTTTTCATTGACTTATAGCATAACTCAGGGATCCCTGTCTTTTTTCAGCCTGCGGGCACACTTGAAAATTTGATAAGAGGTGGCGAGTGCCACCCTAAAAACAGTTTCTGTGGAAGGTGGAGCTAGACTCAAAATGGCTTCCACGGGAGGCGGAACAAAATGGGATACTTCTGCCTCAAACACCGCCTGGAAAAAAGGAAAACCTGAAGAGGGAATGGAACTGCACACAGACTAAAGAAGAAGAAGAAGAGAAGAGTAGTTTGGATTTATATCCCCCCTTTCTCTCCTGTAGGAGACTCAAAGGGGCTTACAAACTCCTTGCCCTTCCCCCCTCACAACAAACACCCTGTGAGGTAGGTGGGGCTGAGAGAGCTCCGAGAAGCTGTGACTAGCCCAAGGTCACCCAGCTGGCGTGTGTGGGAGTGCACAGGCTAATCTGAATTCCCCAGATAAGCCTCCACAGCTCAAGTGGCAGAGCTGGGAATCAAACCCGGTTCCTCCAGATTAGAGACACGAGCTCTTAACCTCCTACGCCACTGCTGCTCCTAGAAAGCCTCTGGACTTCCCAGTCATCCTGATATTCCAGTAGAAAATGCTTTCATTTCAATAAGGGCAGCCTTTAAGAAGCCGCGCCTTATAGTGACCCTGCTCACTTTCTGAGAAGTCTAGTAGGTGTCTAGGGAAGTGCTGGCAGGCCCCGTGGCAGCTACAGGCACCCCGTTGGGGAACCCTCTTATAACAAAAGACTCAGGAAGGTGCTTTTATAAAGGGATAGAGACTGTTCACAGTACTATGGTGTAGATTATCTGTTTGTTGTATTATCCTGCTCTTACTGCATTGTCTTCTGCTTATCCTGTACCATGTTCTGCATTCTTTACCATATTGGGCTTCTTCAGTTTTAGTCCTATTACATTGCTTATTAGACACCACCTACTGTTGATGGCTTTTTCTTTTTCTGCAGGCCTGATTAGTATTGCAGCCCTGACCCAGGGCAACGAGGCAAAGAGGAAACAGGTATAGCGGGCAGTAATAAACAAAGACAACCCCAAATACTATGCCCAGGTTGCTAAACTTTACAAAACGAGCACATGTATTAAAAGTGAATATTTAAGACATGGCGTGCAATACGTGGCAACACCCATCTGCATTAGGCTCCAAAATTTCCCATGTAGCTTAGAGAATCCAAACGAAGACGAAACGTCTGTGAAACAATCCAAACAGAGATAGCCGGTCTTATGCCCGAATCCAGAGAGTTTAAATCAATTCTCGTTCAATGTAGATAGCAACCTACTTCTTTAGTGTATACATATTTCAGCCTGCCACATTAGCTGCAGGAGCAATATTGTACCAAGTATCATTCATGGATTTGTTCCAAAATACAGGCTAAGCAACATGCACCATTGTTCTCCGCACACAGTATGTAGTTCTTCTTTTTCCTGCAGGTCTGATAGGAATTGCAGCCCAGGCCCAGTGCAACAAGGGTCAGGGGAGTTCAAAATTCTGTCGGCAGTATCCCTCTCTCCCTGTTATGGGAAAGAAGATCAGCAACACACCGGCACTCAGTGCCATACTGGGGCTAACTGCACTTGGGGGCATGGCCGACTCCCCGGGCCCTTCCTTGTTCCCCGTGCCCCCCACTTATGGGATCAAGGGAGGCAGCAGAGAGGGTGGGGGAGGGCGGAGCTCAGTGGTGTGTGGCTCGGGTGCACACCCTTTCGTCACTTAGGAGGGTGCCCAGCGCCCCCCATGTAACGAAACAGTGTGCACCCGGAGACTTGGGATACCCCATGTACCCCATGTAGTGGCACGCCACTGCCGGCACTGCTCTTATTTAAAACAAACCCAACCTATATAATACCCTAATCTATATGGGTGCTCAATGTAATTGTTGGTTTTGCCCTTAGTAAGCTAAAACTAAATCCTCTTTAGAAGAAGAAGAAGAAGAAGAAGAAGAAGAAGAAGAGGAGGAGGAGGAGGAGGAGGAGGAGGAGGAGGAGGAGGAGTTTGGATTTATATCCCCCCTTTCTCTCCTGCAGGAGACTCAAAGGGTTTTACAATCTCCTTGCCCTTCCCCCTCACAACAAACACCCTGTGAGGTAGGTGGGGCTGAGAGAGCTCCGAGAAGCTGTGACTCGCCCAAGGTCACCCAGCTGGCGTGTGTGGGAGTGTACAGGCTAATCTGAATTCCCCAGATAAGCCTCCACAGCTCAGGTGGCAGAGCTGGGAATCAAACCTGGTTCCTCCAGATTAGAGACATGAGCTCTTAACCTCCTACGCCACTGCTGCTCCTAGAAAGCCTCTGGACTTCCCAGTCATCCTGATATTCCAGTAGAAAATGCTTTCATTTCAATAAAGGCAGCCTGTAAGAAGCTGCGCCTTATAGTGACCCTGCTCACTTTATGAGAAGTCCAGCAGGTGTCGAGGAAAGTGCTGATAGGCACCATGGCAGCTACAGGCACCCCGTTGGGGAACCCTCTTATAACGAAAGGCTCAGGAAGGTGCTTTTATAAAGGGATAGAGACTGTTCACAGTACTATGGTGTAGATTTATCTGTTTGTTGTATTATCCTGCTCTTACTGCATTGTCTTCTGCTTATCCTGTACCATGTTCTGCATTCTTTACCATATTGGGCTTCTTCAGTTTTAGTCCTATTACATTGCTTATTAGACACCACCTACTGTTGATGGCTTTTTCTTTTTCTGCAGGCCTGATAAGTATTGCAGCCCTGGCCCAGGGCAACGAGGCAAAGAGGAAACAGGTATAGCGGGCAACAATAAACAAAGACAACCCCAAACACTATGCCCAGGCTGCTAAACTTTACAAAACGAGCACATGTATTAAAAGTGAATATTTAAGACATGGCATGCAATACGTGGCAACATCCATCTGCATTAGGGTCCAAAATTTCCCATGTAGCTTAGAGAACCCAAACGAAGACGAAACGTCTGTGAGGCAGCCGGTCTTGTGCCCGAATCCAGAGAGTTTAAATCAATTCTTGTTCAATGTAGATAGCAACCTACTTCTTCAGTGTACCATATATACTGGCGTATAAGACTACTTTTGAACCCTGGGAAATCATCTGTAAAGTCTGGGGTCGTCTTATACGCCGGGTACGTAGTCTTATATGGCGAGTATAACCCAAACTCTATATTTTAAGTGGGAAAGTGGGGGGTCGTATTATACACCCAGTCGTCTTATATGCCGGTATATACGGTATACATATTTCAGCCACATTAGCTGCAGGAGCAATATTATACCAAGTATCATTCATGGATTTGTTCCAAAATACAGGCTAAGCAACATGCACCATTGTTCTCGGCACACAGTATGTAGTTCTTCTTTTTCCTTCAGGTCTGATAGGAATTGCAGCCTAGGCCTAGGGCAACAAGGGTCAGGGGAGTTCAAAATTCTGTCGACAGTATCCCTTTCTCCCTGTTATGGGAAAGAAGATCAGCAACGCACCGGCACTCAGTACCATACTGGGGCTAACTGCGCCTGGGGGCATGGCTGACTCCCCGCACCCCTGCCTTGCTCCCCGTGCTCCCCACTTATGGGAGCAAGGGAGGCAGCAGAGAGGGTGGGGGAGGGCGGGGCTCAGTGGTGTGTGGCTCGGGTGCACGCCCTTTCATCACTTAGGAGGGTGCCCAGCGCCCCCCATGTGACAAAACAGTGTGCACCCGGGGACTTGGGATACCCCATGTCCCCATTAGCACTGTCGGCACTGCTCTTATTTAAAACAAACCCAACCTTTATGGTACCCTAACCTATATGGTACCTTTAAAACTTTTTTTACAACTGAACTGCTTGTTGCGCGACCCAGACTTGGGTGCTCAATGTAATTGTTAGTTTTGCCCTTAGTAAGCTAAAACTAAATCCTCTTTAAAAGAAGAAGCAGAAGCAGAAGCAGAAGCAGAAGAAGAAGAAGAAGAAGAAGAAGAAGAAGAAGAAGAAGAAGAAGAAGAAGAAGAAGAAGAGTTTGGATTTATACCCCCCCTTTCTCTCCTGCACAAGACTCAAAGGGGCTGACAATCTCCTTGCCCTTCCCCCCTCACAACAAACACCCTGTGAGGTGGGTGGGGCTGAGAGAGCTCCAAGAAGCTGTGACTAGCCCAAGGTCACCCAGCTGGCGCGTGTGGGAGTGTACAGGCTACTCTGAATTCCCCAGATAAGCCTCCACAGCTCAGGCGGCAGAGCGGGGAATCAAACCCGGTTCCTCCAGATTAGATACACGAGCTCTTAACCTCCTACGCCACTGCTGAGTGGGTCAAAACATGAATGCTAAAATGCTTGACCTGGGTTATTAAAATCCTTGGCTGTCTTGGAAATTGGATATATTAAAAAAAAAGAGTATCCCTGTTTTTCTTTTTTTGCCGGATAACACAGATAATCGCAGTACGCGGTTATGTCTGTGTGCTGCTTTTTGTTTGTGTTTGCCAACCCTTGGTCTATTTCAGTGGTGGCGAACCTATGGCACGGGTGCCAGAGGTGGCACTCAGAGCCCTCTCTGTGGGCACGCGAAAACAGAGTCCCCCCCCCCCCCATCTAGGCTGGCCTCGGCCGCTGGGCTTGATTATTAGCATTAAACCTAAGACCTAGTTTTGGGGAAGCAGGGTAGGTAACCCTGTTAAGCGCTGTTAAACCCCACTGGTTTTCATGCGAAGAACTAAAGCGTGATCCTTTACCTGGGAGTAAGCTCAGTTGCAGGCAATGGGGCTTGCTTCTGAGTAAACCCTCCTAGGGTCGTGATTCGCCCATTGGAAGAGTTGCTCGGTTGCTTCAAAGCAAAGCCACTGATTATCACCAAGCTTGCTCCCGAGTAACACACGCCTCAGAGCCAACCGTTTTTTCTAAACTAAAACCTCAGTATTCGGGTTAAATTGCCGTGTTGGCACTTTGCGATAAATAAGCGGGTTTTGGGTTGCAATTTGGGCACTCGGTCTCGAAAAGGTTCGCCATCACTGGTCTATTTTATATATTCAGCATTTTTGTGTAGACTTTGGGTTGCTTTCTTTTGCTGGCTCACCATTTGCGCAGCACTGTCGTATCACAACTGCGATGAACGCTGAACGTCCAAAGTATGTTTGCAGAAGCGTCTCCTGCATTTCGGTCTTGTTTGAGTATGCTGTGATTGTATATATAAATCGGAGGCTAGGAGTTAGCCATTGGCTGTACAGCTGAACCTTTGAGCCATCACGGAGCAACTCAGTTAACCTTTTGTTCCAAGCGACCTTTCTCCACCCCTGTGGGACTGTTGCAGGTCCAGATTTCAGCTAGCGGAGAGTTTTGTAAGTCCGGGGCTAGGGCCAAAAAGACTCTGGCTCTGGTTGAGACCGGCCTACCACTGGAAGATTACCGTCGGAGGACCAATGTGCCCTTCATGGGGAAATGCAGTTATGAAGGTACGAGGACTCCAGACCCCTCAAGGCATCAGGACATTCCTGAAGTCTGCTGTCTTCTGTTTCTGGGGAAATCTGAAATCCTGTTCTGAAGCAGCTGGGGGTAGAGGTGGCCCCCGATATAACAGCAAGAGTAGCAAAGAATTCGTCCTAAGTTTATTTTTGTAAAGAAGGCGGCAGCAAATAATTTATTTTTGTGACCAAGAAGGTAGCAAAGAACTCCGTTTACTTTTTGTGTGTATAAAGGAACAAATGTCAGAGGGAGCAGTTTGAAAGGGCTCTGAGCAGCCAAGCCTTGGCAGGGCTCGCCCATAGTAACGCGGTGGAGCATGTATTGGGTTGTAAGCAGGAGGGTCAGGTAGATGGTTCATGGTGCTCTTAGAGAGGCATGAGAGAATGAACGGCATGTGGCCATCATTGACCCGTGCATTTGAAACACGACTTGCGTGTCGGATTCTAGATTGTGGTTGGTGAGAACCGTGGTTTGGTGTTCTGTCTGAATGCAGCCAGAGGC
The DNA here is from genome assembly GCF_021028975.2 of Sphaerodactylus townsendi. Classification (NCBI taxonomy): domain Eukaryota; kingdom Metazoa; phylum Chordata; class Lepidosauria; order Squamata; family Sphaerodactylidae; genus Sphaerodactylus; species Sphaerodactylus townsendi. The sequence continues at coordinate 8,467,398 of NC_059426.1, read as the reverse complement.
TAAATTCAGACATTTGTCTTATCTGTGGTCAAAGGAAGATGTGACAGTCTGGCTTATTTAGGAGCAGCAGTGGCGTAGGAGGTTAAGAGCTCATGTATCTAATCTGGAGGAACTGGGTTTGATTCCCCGCTCTGCCGCTTGAGCTGTGGAGGCTTATCTGAAATTCAGGTCCAGCACTTATTGCACTCTACACGCGCCAACTGGGTGACAGGCCTGAATCACAACTTCACCGAACTCTCTCAGCCCCACCCACCTCACAGGGTGTTTGCTGTGAGGGGGGAAGGGCAAGGAGATTGTAAGCCCTTTTGAGTCTTGTGCAGGAGAGAAAGGGGGGATATAGATCCAAACTCCTCCTCCTCCTCCTCCTCCTCCTCCTCCTCCTCCTCCTCCTCCTCTTCTTCTTCTTCTTCTTCTTCTTCTTCTTCTTCTTCCTCCTCCTCTTCCTCCTCTTCCTCCTCCTCCTTCTTCTCCTTCTCCTTCTTCTCCTTCTCCTTCTCCTTCTCCAGTACCACTTTAGAGACCAAAAAGATTTTCAGTTTACTTTCCAAGCTCCTTTCGGTAGATGAAGAACGTTTGCCAAACTAAACCCAACCACAAGATTATGTGGCAATACTGCCACATAATGTACACCACACTCCAAACTCTGTAGGGCCACATTTGCAGAGTGACAGAGACCACTTTATTTATTTATTTATTTATTTATTATGGGATTTAATTCAGCCTGTTTGGAAAACCTGCAGGAGGCAGCTTACAAATCAAATATGATAAACACACCAAAACACTTCTCCTTCTCCTTCTCCTTCTCCTTCTCCTCCTCCTCCTCCTCCTCCTCCTCCTCCTCCTCCTCCTCCTCCTCCTCCTCCTCCTCCTCCTCCTCCTCCTCCTCCTCCTCCTCCTCCTCCTCCTCCTCCTCCTCCTCCTCCTCTGTGCATAGTTTCCCCTGTACTAAACAATGGGTGCTCCCATAACCATACCTCTTTGGAAACAGAAGCCAAATTTGCCTGGCCAGTGTTTCTCCATGGGGCCACGTGTGACATCTGATGGAAACAGCTGTTACAAATGTTCCACAGATAAGTATTGGAGCAAATGTCTTGTTTATATGATTTGCTGCCTTTGAGGGATAGGACTTTTAGAAATTAGCATTGCAGATGCAATGGCAGCTCTTCCTGACCACAGCTGGCTTCACCGGCACCCTCCAAACGTGCATGCGTTTACATATTTTACATTTTTCCTAATTGTTATAGGGTGCATTACGCCGTCAGCTTCTTTATCATGACACCCGTAGGAACTGCAGTTAAATTTGCTTAGCGGAGTTTGTAGATTCCTTTTGTTATATCCACTTCTCATTTCAAGGTTTATCAGCTTTGTCTCTGCTTGCTTGAGAAACTCACCGCTTGCACAGCTATACAAGATACAGCCCAAAAGCGTCCCTTATGCAGTTTGCTTACAAGCAGCCACGATTGCTCTCTTAACAAACGAGACTTAGGCTGTTTCTGCACGGCGGCGAAAGGGGTCGGGTCGGCGTAGGATGATGGCGCTTCGACCTGGACCTCTGGGCTCCGGTCGCATGAAACCGGGTCCCAGAGCACCTCCTCGAGGACAACTTGGCGCGAGCACTGGGCGCCGTCGTCAGGCCGACCTACCTGTCCTGCGGTCCTCTGGCACGTCGCCGAGGCCAGGGGACACGCCCCTGCCCTGCGCGACCGCTCCGGAGTCGCAGGGCAGAGGGGGCGTGTCCCCAGGCCTCAGCGATGCGCCGGAGGGCCGCAGGACAGGTAGGTTGCCCTGACATGGTGGGAGGGAAGGCGCTGTGGAGTCGCTGCCGTTCGCACGGCAGCGGCTCCAAGCCGCCGTTTTCCAAAAACCTCGCTTTCCAAAAACCTTGTTTCCAAAAACCTTGTTTTCCAAAAACCTTGCCATCCCCAGGCCGTTGTATTCCGCCCGTGTGGAAGGGGCCATAGATGTAATTCTTGATTTCTTCTAGGCCTGTA